>NC_054704.1:39680591-39718676 GCF_016097555.1 Gigantopelta aegis | reverse complement strand
ACCCCCTTAAGGTTAAATAGACATTTTCTAAATTTTAAAACTCATAAAAGGAGGTTTCATTACTTTGTTTCCCTTTTTACCTCTCTTCCCCCTTCCTCCTCCCCTCCCCCCCCCTCGCCCCTCTCTTCTCTCTTCTCTCTCTCTCCCTCCTCTCTCTTCTGTGTGTGGGTTTGTTTGTGTTTTGGAAAATATGCGTCCCAGTATTACACATGTCCAATTTTCGTAATAATTGCATAATAAATATTATATGAAAATGGTATAATAAAAAACTTTGTGTTTTCAAACACTGAAGTACATTATTTACTGGTCAGCTGCTGTATATGTCAAACCCAGTTGCCGCTATGTTGGCTACTCTTAGCAACAAGGGCTATTTTATTATGGCACCATTTCAAGCACTTACACTGTCCTTTTGATCACTAATTGAAACACATGAGTCCAAATCAGGAGGTTCGACCGACGAACCCACCGCACCAAGAGCGGACGCTCTTTCGCTGAGCTAGGGAGCGGAAACATAGATCATTGGGGAGAGCGTCCGCTCATGCATGACGGATGGGTCGTCGGTCAAACCCTGCCTGGTGGACTCATTAAGCTATTTTTTCGTTCCAGCCAATGCTCCACAAACTGGTTGTAACAAATTTGGCCGTGGGTATTGGATGGTTGCATATAACATAGATCCCGTGCTGCCAATCATACTGGTCATTAACCTATATGTATAACGCCATATAACCGTAAAATAAAATGTGTTCAGTGCGTCGTTAAATAAAACATATCTCTCTCTCTCTCTCTCTCTCTCTCTCTCTCTCTCTCTCTCTCTCTCTCTCTCTCTTCTCTCTCTCTCTCTCTCTCTCTCTCTCATTGAGCTACGCCCCGCTCTTCTTTATTATGACATCACATTTCGAAGGACACTGTATACATTCAGTATTTGATTGATTAAAAGATATTTCATTGCTTCAACAAATGGATTAGACACATATTTTTTTTCTAACTTACTAAGTCTTCTGTAAACGCCTATATAACAAAGAACTTAGAAAAGTCAACTTTATTAGCAGGTGATCGTTATATACAGATTAAAATAGATGCATGGTGCTGGACATGGTACGAGAGCAATTTTATTCAATAGTGCTTTTGCACAGTATAATATTGATTTGATATCGAGTTTTCAGTCCACTAAGTTGGTTCTAATAATGAACTATTTTTGGGGATGCTACAGTGGGAATAGATCCTGGAATCCTGCCGAGCAAGGGACACTATATTTGAGCTAAGGGTATAACCCCAAAAAGGCAAAACAATTTTTTTTTTTTTTTTTTAAACGTCTATGTAAATTATGACATTCGTAGTTCATGAGTTGCGTCATTTGTCGTTGTGACATTTGTGGCGTTCAGCGTTGTGAGCACTACAAACGCACAACTGATACATTAATGCATATATTTTGATATAAGACTTCAGCATCTTTAAAACACAACACAAAAAAACAAGATTAAAAGTTTGGATCAATTCGGCCGCAGCAAGCGGATTTTTGTTTTTCAAGAACCGGGGAGACAACCAACAGCCTTGAACTTTAACCTTGGCATGAAGGGGCCCCTAGGTACCTTGGGTGCCCCACCTCTTTAGGTCCCACAAAGAGGAGGAGCCACATACCGCTTACCCCTATCTCAGCCGTCTAGGTTTCCCTTAGAGGGCAACTCCAATACGGTACCGTAAAGGAGTGGACTCCACTGGTTCCTCAGTAGTAGTCCCCAATATAATTGGTATTAATAACATAATACACCCTCCCCTCCACTGTACGCCGGTAGGGGTAAATAAGGGCCAATATGCTCGTAAATCCATATCGTGTCTCCCGTGATCTCGCCATATGAACGGGTCTATACCCGATCACGCCACACTAGCTGCCTTATGGGAGTTTCCATTTCGTATCGCTGCTGTTTCCAACCACAATTCCCAATGTATTTTGTAAATCCTTAAAAAACTGCTGAATTCCCACATCCGACAAATGTACCCCATCCTGCCGAAATAATTCGATATTTCGAGCTTGGATTGACGGAGTAACCACCTGAACCCTATAAAACAGATCTAATTACAGCGTTGACTCGCTTCCTTGCCTTTCTATCTTTTTAGGTGACTGAGCACCGTGCTTGTACAATCGTGCCAAAACGTCGGACCATATGATTCCGACAGTCGCAATAGTGAACACTTAATATCCTCGATTAATTTTATTGATTTCAGATCTACCAGGTCATTTCACCCTGATGAATTAATACTAACTTTGGCGATGGCGATGGAGATGTGTTTCAATAAATTTGTCAAATTCGTGCCATTTTATACCTCGTTTTGTCTTCCACTCTATGTTAACATTTAATATTTGCACAATAAAATACTTGGTTATAACATTCGTATTTTGTGTACATAAGATAACGCGCTAATATAGGTTTGAATTGTTGATGGGGAAAATATGTTTAGTGACAATATGAAATAAACTGTACGACACATGTATGTAACCGTGACGGACAGAGACATTCTTACTAGACGACAGTACTTTTGATTCAGTAATCCTACACAGAAGCTGGGATGGGTTCTGGCGTCGACTCGGTAAATGAAACCGATTCCACTGACAACGAGAAACTGCATGACATGTTCCCACTAATAAGCTCTGCTCTTATCAGAATGTTATACTGCAGTGTTAACAAGACTAACCGCCTAACTAATCGCATTACAGGAGGTGATTTGGAAGTCTTTTTATTAAGAATATAAACTACTGCCTTATTATCTATAGTAAAGAAAACCTTCTTGTTTTTCTTTTTTTTAGCTTAGATCCGCAAAGTGTTATAGCAACGACCACTGGAAATAACTCCAAAATGTGATATCATATCTGTGAGACGCCCCCCCCCCCCCCTCACTCCGCTGTAATGACCATGTGCCATGTGCCACTTTCCCTTGGAAATAGATCCCGACTCCCAAAGTTTCACCTCCTGCACTGTTGGTAAATAGCTCCAACTCATGATCATCTACCCGCAATCTGCCTGGCATTAAAGTGACACCATTATACTTATGTATGAATTGGAGATGTGCATTTCCTGCCCCAATGGTTGCACCCGTCATGGACACAGCCTATAGCCATCAAGTCCATAGATGAAATGTACAGTTTTTCATCAAACAAAAATAAAAATGTTATGTATACGGTCAAAATATGGTGTTGCCTAAACTAATTGTTTGTGCATTTACTTTGAGTCTGATTTTAATTTTTAAGAATATCCAGTTTATAACTGTATTCCAGAATGGTTGAACATGTTTACATAGCCACAAAAGTGTATTAAATATCCACTTTTTTAAATCTGAATCCTTTATAGCATATATTTGAAAGTTGTTATTTGTTTTTATTATTTAAAAAACATTCTTAATCTTCTACTGAAGGTAACGAAGCCCTGAATCCGAAATATATACATTTTCCTACCATTGTTTTTCACATAACTATATACCAAACATATGATGCATTTCACTTGTGCATTTATTTCATGTTCATATGTTTGTAGTTATTTTGACAAGCATTTGTTTTAAGAAGTTCTTCTAGGCCAAACAGTATTATCAGCATTTGTATTCTTACTAATTTCGTATATACATTCAATTTATAATGTTTTAGTGCTTACATTAAACCAGTATAAGTGGTCTAAAGTTATATTTCATGCATAATTCATCATATGTAATCCATTTGGTATTATTAAACAGATGTTTTTAGAACACAATTCGTTTATTTTCCCATATCTTTTAATAAGCATGTTTATTATTGATTCCAATAATAATGAGATTTTCACTTTCTTCTTGTCATTTGCAGTAAGGATGTTCCAATAATCGAATATAATCGAAACTTGGCCGGTTTGTCTCTGCCAATGTGATGATCAATTATAAAAACCGATAATGGATTGTCTGGGAAAATGTTAATTGTAATTTTCCTCCAGTTTAGTTGATGGGATTAGTGTATATAGTTTGGGGTTTTGTTTTTTATGTTAGCACAGAGAAAATGTGTTTAACCTTTTAAAGTTAAAATGAGAAATGTTTAGCATCTAGACTTTAATCCCGATGAGCACAATTGCTGCACGGTCCTTATACGTCAAATTATTCGTATACCCATGTAATTGTAACTCACAGTATGCACCACTTGTCAAATGTTATTGATTTGTTTACAAAAGGTCTGCCTATAAGCCGGAAGGCCTAAAGCTAATAAACTATACTATGGACAAACAAACATGTAACTGATTGTTCAATCGAACATTTATCGATTGATGCCAGTCGATTATAACTAATGTTTGATGATGAATTTACAACCCATTCCAAACCCTAACATTTTCACAAAAGGGATTTGTACATACGAGTGATTTTGTTTGCTGTAAGCTAATTCATAAATAAATACTAACGAACCTGTTGACTGTAAGGAATTACCCAATAAACAGGCAATGCATTTGTTTAGATAACACTTTTCATCCTCAATATATTGTTTTACGTTGCAAAATTGTTTAGTGGTTCGTAATGTCCACTTGTTCAATTTTTTAAATCTCTTATGTAACACTTTTATTATTTGATGATCTGAATTGTAGTAACCAAGAAAATACCATACATTTCTTTCTGTTTGTTTGCGAATATAATCTTGTTTTAATTCGGCTACAAATGAAAAAAATTGTATTTGTAAACATTTAGGAAGAGACCTTAATATACGAGTACGCTGATCCCGAAACCGCAAATGTTTCGTTAAAGGGACATTCCTGAGTTTGCTGCATTGTAAGATGTTTCCGACTAATAAAATATTTCTACGATTAAACTTACATATTAAATATGTTTTCTTGTTTACAATATCAGTGTCTGTATATTCAATGTGTTTCTGGACGTCTTAATATTTGTAAGATCTGCAAACCGAATTTTGTCTTCAAATAATTTCCTACGTACGAAAAAAAAACATATTTTATGAAATAAAATGAAATTTAACCTGGTACAAATATTAGAACAATCAGAAACACGTTTAATATACAGCCACTAATATTTTACGCAGGAAAATATGTTTGATTACAATCGTTAACAAGTCTCTGTTCTAGCTTTTTGATGGTTTAAACTAGTACAATTCGACATATGTATATACTCATCTAACATTAAATTGCAATTTGGTCAGAGAAATGTGATGGAATCCTTTCGATTCCATCCAGAACTTTTATTACAATTTCTTCGAGATACTGACTTTTATTGTAAATTTTAATTTGATTCATCTGTGATATTTGTATTTTTGCACAGTTCTTTACACTGTGTTTTAATTTAACTGTTGAATTTTTATATTTATGTTGACTATCAAATTTGATTCGCTTTTACCATAGTTTGACACCCAATAGCCGATGTATTTTTCGTGCTGGGGTGTCGTTAAACATTCATTCATTCATTCATTCATTAAATTGCAATATTCAGTTATTATGTATGATGCATTCATCATTATTTCTAAGATTGTTTCCAGTTTGTAAAATCCTTGTCTATCTTTGTCACTTGGACCATATTTATTCATAAGAGTGAACCGCTACTTATTTATCAATACGTCTACTGGTAACAAATTGCCACCAGTACTGCTTACTTGATGGAGCACAGTGACATAAAGTGTTTGTCTTATTAACACATATTGCCACACCCTTTGGAATACGTTTAAACGAATTAACAACACTCGCCTGCATCCAATGAATGAATGAATGAATGGATGTTTAACGACACCCCAGCACGAAAAATACATTAGCTATTGGGTGTCAAACTATGGTAAATGCTGGAACATTGAATGAATGAATGAATGAATGAATGTTTAACGACACCCCAGCACGAAAAATACATCGGCTATTGGGTGTCAAACTATGGTAATGCAAATAAATAAAGTGATGATCAACATCAATATAAAAATTAAAGACTTAAACAAAAACAGTGTAGAGAACTGTGCAAAACACAAATATTTTTACGGATACTGAATTTTACTCAAAACTTCATTTTTGTGTTGTATTGGCCATTCTCAAAGAGAATGTTACACCTCTGCACCACGGTGAGGTTACAGCACACGCAGGGGCACCCAATGAGACCTGATTAAAGTATCGTGATCCTTTGAAAAGTGATAATCTTGTACTAATTATAGTCTAATGTGGTTATCTCTTTAATAGTTAAATACTTATTTGTTCTTCTTGACAATTATAAGACCTTGACAGACAATAGAAGAACCCAGCTTCAGTTTGTTATTTATTATAAAATTGATTAGTTGTTAGTGACATACATATGACGTTCTTACTGCATATTAAGTTGTGAGTAGTTTAACAAATAGTTTATACTAATAATATATATTAAATAAAATACTACACTATTTTCAAATTGCCCTAATTGTTTATGAATGCGTCCATTAAACATTCTTTAAAAGACCCAAACAAACCAACAACAACACCAAAAAACATTCATAAAAATATATTGAACTGAAAGAGGGTAAGGTCATCTATCATTGACATGTATAGCATTACAGACGAGTGCTAATATTAAAGTGGTAGTGTGACGGAACATGCTCTTAATTGTTTTAGAGGGCCGTGTGCAGTCCCAATATGCACTTAAGACCAGTTGGGCACTTTGTTACGTAATACCTCCGCGCGACGGTGGTCGAGCTGTTTCCAATACACACCCAGACCAGATGCGGAGGCCATGTGGCCCCAGGCGATATTCGGCTTTTATTATAAATAGCTAAGGTTTTAGAGACGTCAGGGAAAAACATATTGGAAGGCTTAGCCAGTCATCCTAGAGGACCTAGGTAAACTGTAGGTTATTATCTTTATTGTGATAGGTACCAGTATTAATTCTGTATTACAAGGTTACTGAATGAGTAGTTAAGGGTTAATTAAAAATTAACCAGTTAGGAATAGAGTTGTAATTCCTTTATTAATTAAGTTTCCCTGGAAGCGTTTCTCAATTATCACACGTACAAGCACAAAACTACTAACTCAAAAGGCAACAAAAGCAATGTACTTTGCTCTGTCTAAATCTAAAGACAATAACTTTTCAATAGAGTTAGTGAAATAAGTACATGTGAATAAATAGTGAAATTCGTCTCCAATATCATTATTGTTACATAATGTGCACGTTCGATCTTCCACTGGGGTGTTGTTCCAGCGTCCTGTTTCGACTGGTAAGTAGTGATTAGACGTTCTAAATTTGAATAATATAGTCCAACATGTTTGTGGTAATATAATAAGATATTTTTCTAATCTAAGGTTTTCCTTAAATATAGTGTACGTTTTACCTTTTGATGATAAAGTTATGTTTGTATTCCATTGTTGTAAATACTGGTCGTTTTGTCTTAATTTTACTTGATTAAGAAGTATTTTTACGGATGAAAAGTTCCGTGACATCCAAACATTTGTCATGCCTAGCTGGTTAAATATATCTTCGACCATTTTTATCCATTTATAACTATATCCATTAACAGAAGAGTCGTGTAACATTAATTCATGCAGTAAAAACGATGATTTTGTTTGTTTACCAGATACGATACGGGCCCAAACACTTATAATTCTTTGTTGAATAATTAGTTTAAGGGGTCTTTAACATGAATAGCGGGGTGCCTTTTTTAACTGGTAAGATGTGTCTTAGGAATTTTATATGAATAGTTTCAATGATATCGATGTTTTCATAACCCCATATTTCGCACCCGTATAAGAGAATCGGGAGTACAATGGAATCAAATAGTTTTAATTTGCATTCTATTGAAAAGTTATAGACAAGAGATAATTCTAGAGCAGGGGGCTGATCCAAAATTGTTGGCAGCTCGCACTACCTTGTTAACTGAGGGTGAGATGGAGGATCAGAAGTCAGGATATTGTATGGACAAGGGAGTATTAATGAATAAGAGAGTTAGAGATAGGAGGTGGCAGGCGACCGACCTAGATAGGAAGCAACCGAGCCATGCTCAGAGCAAAATAAAATCAGTGTTTGATAGGAAGGCTAGGAGTCGGGAATTTAAACCAGGGGATAAGGTGCTGCTGTACCTTCCCATTAAACGGGGTTCTGTGCAGAACAGGTATTTCGGGCCCTATGTCGTGCACAAACGGGTTAATGAGACAGGGTATGTGATAAACACTCCTGATAGGGTTAGGAAAAGTAGGTATTGTCACATCAATTTGCTAAAAGGTTATTTTGACAGACTGCCGATAGTTCCAGAGTTACCGGTCCAAACTGAGAGTCACTCCATTTCCTGTGATGACGTCAAGACTGCAGAGATCAAATTAACCAACCGCCAGATTCTAGCAGACTTGAGCCCCCAGCGAGCAAAGTTGACTACATTGATACAAGACAATGTTTCCAATTGTCAGGACTTTCCAACGGTTACCAATACCGTAAGCCAGAATGTGCGCTTGGAACCCAATGCTACACCGATTCGACAGCATGCCTATCGGAGAAAACCTGGAAAACGTGCGACACTGAACAAGAAGGAAATGAAGTTCCAGTGGTCAGATGAATGCGAGAAGTCATTCAACCGTCCTAAGCAAATGCTCTCCTCGTCTCCCGTGATGGCAGCACCAGACTACCGAATGCCTTTCAAGCTAGCTGTGGGTGCCAGTGACGTGGGAGCTGGAGCTGTGCTGTTCCAAGAAGACGAAGACCGACTGGACCATCCTAATGAAAGCCTCCAACCAGAGAGTTTTGAGATGGAGTCTTCTTCTGCAGGAATTCCCAATTACCAATGAACATATCAAGGGCACTTCCAATGTGATCGCTGATGCCCTGTCCCGAAGTTGAACGTTGTGATAACGTGTTGACGTTCTTGATATCTGTTTTGTTTTTATATATTTTATTGTATACCAGGGACTCAGAGACTCAGTGTGATTAGTGGTAGTCACCTTATTACTATGTGTTATAAATGCCCGGATGCGTCGGTTAACGCACATTTCTTTTGTTTTAATGTAGTATATTTCCCTATTCCTAGAGTAGAGGAAATATCCTTTTTGAGGTGGGTGTGTGTGACGGAACATGCTCTTAATTTCTTTTCGCCTGTGGCGATATTAATTGTTTTAGAGGGCCGTGTGCAGTCCCAATATGCACTTAAGACCAGGTGTGCACTTTGTTACGTAATACCTCCGCGCGACGGTGGTCGAGCTGTTTCCAATACACACCCAGACCAGGTGCGGAGGCCATGTGGCCAATAGTTATGTAATACCTCCGCGAGTGCGGTTTTTACGACAGTGATTTTGGCGACTAGGCGACAGTAAGTCTGGCCATCTAAGAGAAAATTGCCGTCTTGGTCGCTGTGGAAATATCACTTGTAGGTATTCGGTACCGCGATGTGCCCCCAGGCGATATTCGGATTTTTTATAATGAATAGCTAGGATTTTAGAGATATCAGGGAAAAACATATTGGAAGGCTTCCAGGGAACGTTAGTCCGTTTGGACTGGTAAATATATGTTTCTGCTCTGTTGTATAACCTTGATGTGATTGATGTGACTTTAAATATACTCTTCAAAAGAAGAAACGCAAAACCACATTGTCGTAACATTTGGAGAATTGATTTAATTATTGAATGGTGAGTCCGATAATTACCAAATGTTGCAGGATTGTTCACAATTCACTCTAGTCCATTGTGAGTAAGTGATAGGACACACCACCAAGGTCAAGGTCATCTGGAGTCAATACCGGGTGTGGCCTCCGCGTGTGTTGACAACTGCCTGGCACCGCCTGCCCATTGAAGCAACCAGAGTACGGATGACGTCCCGGGGGATGGTGGCCCACTCGGCCTGCAAGGCTGCTGCCAGCTCGGGCAGGGTCTGGGGCTGTGGTTGTCGCTGTCGGAGGCGTCGGTCCAACTCGTCCCATAGATGCTCAATTGGGTTCAAATCCGGTGATATCGATGGCCAAGGAAGGACATTAATGTTGTTGTTCTGTAGGAAAGCCGTTGTGAGACGTGCTGTGTGAGGCCTGGCGTTGTCATGTTGGAACATTGCGTTGGCGTTGGCCATAACTGGAACGATGTGTGGCCGGAGGATCTGGTCAATGTAGCCCTGTGCATTCAGGTTGCCCTGCACGTGGACCAGGTCAGTTCTGCCAGTGTGTGAGATGGCTGCCCACACCATGACACTACCCCCGCCGAATCTGTCCACTTCCTGCACGCAGTTTGCCGCATAACGTTCACCACGACGCCTATACACGCGACATCTTCCATCATGACGTCGGAGCAGAAATCGGGACTCTTCACTGAACCACACCCGTCTCCATCGCAGTTGAGGCCATTGTCGATGAATCTGGCACCACTGCAGTCGGAGTCGACGGTGTTGTGGTGTTAAGATGACACCTCGAACTGGACGTCTGGCACGAATTCCTACCTCACGTAGGCGGTTCCGTACGGTCTGGTCGGATATCCTGCGCAAACCTGGTATTGCTGTGGCTGTGGAGGTGGCAGTAGTCAATCGTTCCCGAAGGTGGCGTACCCGGATGTAGCGGTCCTGCCCGGGGGTAGTGACCCGTGGTCGACCGGATCTAGGGAGGTCACGTGTTGATCCATGTTGCTGGTAACGGTCCCACAGTCTGGAGATGGTGCTTGGGGACACATGGAATGCCCTGGCAACGGCCGTTCTGGATTCGCCTGCGTCTAGTCGGCCGATGGCATTGTTTCTCTGCGGTTCACTGAGACGTGGCATGTCCTGGATTGTCAACTGTCGGCCAGATACAGAGGCCAGGCAAGCGAACACCCTGCACTTTTATACTGTCGGTGTTCATGTTGCACGTGCAGACAACGCACGTGCAGTGGTGACATGGTTTGCACGTGGCTGCGTTTTTGCGAATATTCACATTTTGGAACTTTATTGTACAGTAGCTGCGTTTTATCGAATGTAACCGTGGGAATGTGTTTGGGACATGCAATGACCTTATATTCACAAAGCATGAACCGGTAGGAAACATAAAATCGGAGTTATAACCCATTTGTACCCTTTTGCGTTTCTTTTTTTGAAGAGTATATTTTAATACTGTATTATACCAAAATTATTTAGACAGTGTTTCCGGTAAACTGACGAAGTAAATTGTAGGCTTCACTGTTCTAAACTTATTAAAGCTTAGCCAGTCATCCTAGAGGACATAGGTAAACTGTAGGTTATTGTCTTTATTGTGATAGGTACCAGTATTAATTCTGTATTACAAGGTTACTGAATGAGTAGTTAAGGGTTAATTAAAAATTAACCAGTTAGGAACAGAGTTGTAATTCCTTTATTAATTAAGTTCCCCTGGAAGCGTTTCTCAATTATCACACGTGTGTTTGTTGTATCACGGTGAAGTGATTAGAATATTGTGTAAACTAGACACCTAGTGATTAACTAATTAAGTGATTAGTTCTGGGTTGTTATTATTGTTGTAAACCATTAACTGCGGCAAATATATTTGTCAGCTTAAGGTTAATACAGATTCCAAAGTGTATTGTGTTTTGTTGTTTTCTAGTGAACTAAACGTGCTATATACATATACTTTATATATAGATCTTATCTCTGATATACCTAGAGCCGAGCCACTCGGGTATAGACTGCCCGATACAGAGAGATCTAATAGATATACAGTTAGGAGAGATATTTGGATAATCGTGTTTCATTCAGTTACGAGTATTATAGGATCCCCGTGACAGGTAGTGATGCGTAGGTGTACCTCTACAATCGACACCCTTCCATCCAGCTTGGCAATTTGTTTCACAATGTCCGTCAGTAAGATCACAAGATGATTGGCCACGACAGTGTCTATTTACGCATAACAGTGAACAGTTCGGACCATATCTGATACCCGCTTTACACGCTGGAACAAAACATCATTATTATTATTATTATTATTATTATTGATGTTTGTTTGTTTGTAATTGTTAGTTGGTAGTTGTGCGTTATTGTTTTGTCTTTTCTTGTTTTCTTCTTCGTTTTATTATGTAAGTGAAACAGTATTTCAAAAATACGAAAGATATGGAGGATTTAAATAACGATGCGATGTTCTTAATCACACAGTCACACCCCTCACACCCCACACTCACCCCCCCCCCCCCACACCCACACCCCACACACATACACACACAGGCGCGCGCACACGTGCACATACATATACATGTACATAGATATTAGGCCAAATAAAATACATTTCTGGTCTCTCGTCAGCGCGCGCGTCGATGTTTACACTCGCATAGACTAGGACGTGCATTTTAATTTCAATTTAACTATGTCCCTTAATTCTGTATCAAATATAGGCTACCCACTTTTTTTGTGCAATCCATGTTTTAAAAGAGGGGGGGGGGGGGGGAAACACCGCATCAATTCTGGAACTTTGGTCTCACCAGAGACCGACTTGGGTTTGTTTGTTTTTTGGTCTTTTTTTGCCTCATTACACAAGCTTGTGTGTCGTTCTGATTTTACGAAACAAGTGTCAGAATTATTTCATTGCATTGCCCCAGTGAGAGCGAGGGTAATACATGAATGCTGACACTCGTTTCGTAAAATCAATACGATTAACACTCGAGTGTAATAATTTCTTTATTATCCACATTATCCATACTATTATTATTACAACAATGACCATATCAAAAGGTTTCAAACTAGCTAGAAAGAAATTACGAAATTGGTAAGCTAACTCTGGGGAAGCTGCATTAAGTTATGACGTCGCTTCCAAAAATTACCTCATTTGTTGTTTGGATTGTATTGGATAAAATATTCACATTCAAATATTCAATTTAAGGCCACCGCAGACATTTGCAACTTTGTAACATTTGAAATTGCACGATTGCAAGCAACTTTGTTCTTGTTGCACTGATCCGCACACACATGCGACAACCAGCAATTTTAGTCTAGGGGTGATCACGTGACAGTCAAAATGGCGGTTTTTCCCCCGTATTTGTTTCGATGGTGGTCATCGAGATATGTTCTACGACATACAGTATTTGTTATGACGTAGAAGACTGCATTTACGTAAAGTTGCACTGAATTCGCCACGCACGCTTTTTGGTCCTTTAGGATATAACCACACAATTGTTTTGTAGAAAACCTATATAAACATAGCCTATCTGGTATTCCAACCGCAGATTCCATCTCTGCAAGACACGACTCCCTTTTAGCCCTGTTGCTATATTCAGGGGATGCTGTGTCAAAAAGACATGACATTGTCTGCTACATCACCACTAATTCATCCTCTTTTTTTCTGTAGACCACATGCTGCTGGAGGGTGCCATTTTGAGTCATATGATCACTATCTATCCGTTCATTGGCAGTTTAAATTATTGCGTCAACGTTTTGTTGTATTGAAGGCGCACACGTTTGCGACATCGTGCAATTAGATGCAATTACATGCAATAAAATCAATCATGTTTGATCGGAGTAATTTCAGTTGCATGGAACAAAAATTGCATCGCAGGCTAGCGCACACGATGCACCTTGTTGCAAAGTCTGCGGTGGCCTTAAGATTCCAGCACGTCTCTCCCGGGCACAATATCTGTTAACAAGCCCCCCAAAAAAACAGAAAAAACCCAGCAAACACAACGACAACAAAAAACGAGAAAAAAAGAAAAGGAGTTGACTGCTTGGCCGAATATTTATATTAGTTGGAGAACTTTAGAAGTACAGTCGAAAAATAAATAAAAGAAAAAGAGAGGATTGCGCTATTTAATAATATTAAAATAATAATAATAAACTAAATAAATAAATAAATAAAACCTAAAATGATGAACGAAGGTCTAAAATAGTCCGATCTAGATGTCCGCATGCGTTGCCTCGTTAAGGCCGTTAAGGTGCATGGCTTGTAGGCACGAGATGGGTTGCATCCCGTCAATAAAGCCCCTATAGTGACACCACACACTAGATATAGATGGTGCACTGTGCAGCAATACAGATCTTGAGAAGCCGGATCCGTCTGAACGAGAGAGTATCAGACTAGGGTATAGCCCAGTCGTCATGGTTGGTATAGTCGTGCGGAAGGGCCCGGCTCTGGGGGATACGAGATGGTATCAATATAAAACAAAGTAAAGTATAGAAAATAGTAGTAGGGGCCGACCCCGCTTCTTCCAGTGCTGCTAGGACAGGCTGGGACATGTAGAGTCTAAACGTAAACAATCGGGGCGTTTTGCGGGATGGCCGCCATACGATTAACGGAAAAACATATAGACAAAAGTCAGCCGGAAAAAATACTTGGAGGCAACGATTCTCGATAAAGAAGAATCCAATCTGGTCGTGCAGGCTGTCGAAAGCGTCCCAGCGTTCAATCACTTCTAATGGGTGCTTACATCCCAGTAGAAACCTCTTAAGTCGAGCACACGAAAGCACGTGCAATATGCACAGGCGAAACAAACACGTCTTTCCGCGACGAGTTCCAGGCTTGAAATAGTCATTTGATGTGTGGGTAAAATCATTTAACACACGTGAATATCCGGATTAACGAACACATTTGTATAGTGGATAGTTCGTTCCGTATCCCGGGTGTCCGTAAGGTGGGGTTTCCGGGTACACAGATAAAAAGAGAGAGAGAGAGAGAGAGAGAGAGAGAGAGAGAGAGAGAGAGAGAGAGAGAGAGAGAGACAGACAGACAGACAGACAGACATACAGACACACAGAGACAGACATAGATAGAGGGAGAGACAGGGAAAGGGAGAGAGAGAGAGAGACAGAGACACAGAGACAGAGAGACAGAGACAGACATAGATAGAGGGAGAGACAGGGAGAGGGAGAGAGATATCTGGTTTTCTTTTAAGTTTGATCAACCTTGGCAAATTTAGACGTCATAAAAGATATTTGCTAAACTTTCGTTGCTGAGTATAGTTCAATATATTCAGGGAAATATAACCAATATGACACACGTGTGTCATAATGATTTTACTTGCACAACGAATGTCGTGATTTTGGAAAGCGAAGTCGTAAGTTAATGCCGCTTCCCCAGTCTTCGTCCTGTGTAAAAGCTTATCAAATTATGGAAAATGACATCGTTTTGTCGACTCCTAATTACGTTTCATTAAAAAAAAAAAAAAAAGTATGGTTAATGTGGATAATAAACTCATATCAGGATTCATGTATTACCCTCGGTCTCGCTCTTGCTCTGGCAATGAAAGAATACTGATAATCTTTTCGTAAAATCAGTACGACACACAAGGTCGTATAATAATCCATAACAGGACCGTAACAAACATTTATAGTTTTAACGTTTTCTGATCAGTTGTTTTGAATGCTACACCTATAGAACAGTCTCTGTTTATCCATCCTGGCTGACAGCCGTCGACACACGTCCCTGTGGTCACGTCACACGTCGAGTTGTTCAGACAGTGACGTGTAGCACATCGATATCTACAGTTAGAGCCATATGACACACCTCTCTGACAAGCTGAAACATATAATTATGATGAAAATGATGAAACTAAATATCATATCAATTGAGATACTCTTTGCAATATGTACTGCTAAAATGCTATATTTTTAAATAAGAGTTCATTCGACAGAATGAACAAATAATCGCATGAAGACGAAATAAAATAACAAAACATATCACTATTTGCAATAAAAATAACATGCCACTGATTGGCCAAAATAGCATCGCCATCCTTTAATACAGATATGGGGATTTGAACACGGTCAACAAATAACGAACATTATTAAGAACATGGTAAATTTGTAATGTTACAGTCAAATAAAATATTAATTTCTAATATTCCTCTTGTTGTTATGCGACATTGGGGCCAGTTGCTAATTGTGTCGTTAGTCACTTGCCATTTAGATTTAGAGAAACAAGTGGGTACCTAAGGTAGTTGCACACTTGAGACAAGTGGTATTAATCACATTCACAAGAATTCCGAAGATTTACTTGAAGCCATTCAATTCAGGTCGAAGTTCACTAATATAAAAACATGCTAAAACTTTACTTTCCTCTATATTGATGAAATTATATCACTCAGTAATAGTATAATTACATATTGCCTTCCAGTAATTTACTCACAAAAGTTAGAAATAAAAGAAACATTTGAAGGTATTATATCAGCTTCAAATCTCGATTTAAGCTTAGAGATTGAACGCGACACTGGCTTCCAAACTAAGCTGTATGACAAAAGTGATTGTTTTCTCTATGTCGAATACTATACGTTCTGTTCCATATTTTGGTGTCTACATATCACAACCTCTAAAATACCTTAGGTGATGTTCATTGTATGCCTCTAAGATACCTTGTATGCAGATTTTTAAAAATGCCATATCGTTCTGGCACATGTGTTGTCTCACCAGGGTTATGATATCTGAGGGCGAGCAACCTAATGGAAATATTTCCCCGGATACAAACAGGCAAACAGGCTTTTGAAAACAATCATTTAAAGCGCGGAAAAACTTTAAAATGCCATGTTTGACATATATTTGCAAACTACCAACAACCACAGAGATACATAACAATACAAATTTGTATTATTTGTTGGAATGTTATGTATTGAATACTAGACTTGCTTTTCTTTCGAATAAAACATGCTAAATATATTCATCAGTATAATTAAAATTATTACAGCACTTAACAGCATTACACGAACACATATTTTGTCACTTATATAATTATTTACATGGGAACGGAAATTTCCCCCTTAAAAAAGATACACACACCAAAAATGAACACAACAAAGTGACAAACAAACTTGGCATCAATGTTATTTTTATGTAGGTGCATTGCCTGTTCATCATATACATGTAGTGTGGTCCAACTGATTTGTGTCGAACTGGTTCGGGGAAAGAAACACCCGCCCCAAATTCAGCCAGCAAACGTTTCGCTAACGTTCGAGAACTATTTGATTGGTTCCGAACGTGGCCATTTGGTTTATATTACCTGTGAAGCGTATAAACCAGTCTAGTGGACAACACACACACGCCTTAGTAATGGCACAGAACTGTAGACAATACAGCGTTCTAGGTGTAAGTTCAGTCAACTGCTTGGCCCTAACGTTCACAAGACTGATTTTTCATGTACGCTCGCAAGGCGAATAGGCTAAAATGGTGCATGATATATAAAACTTCGAGAACGCCTATTTTGCACGAAACAGAGTACGGATTCTGAATAAAACCAAAAGAAATACAGATAATATAATATGTCTTTAATATTAAGACTATTTTTGGTGTATTTGCCACCAGTCTAATGGAAGATAAAGATAAATTTTAACCTATATTTATTAAATATTTGCGGTTTAAGCCATATTTTAAATACACCTATATCCCTATACTTAATAAACATTTAGAATTCAAAATATGTGTCAATTGTAATTATTGGAAGACACTAACGAAATATAACATTATAAAATAACTTTATAGCAATTGTCACGAAACTAGTGCTATTTACTAGTTTATATGTCCCAATAACCTGACAGGTGTGTTTGGTATATTTAACATCGGCATCAACATTTGGTGCTGAAGTTTGGGCAGTCATTAAAGCCTTGGAAGAAATAAAGGATTCTAGTGCATCCAAATTTATTATTTTCACAAAATCACTGTCGTGTCTTCAAGCTTTACACAATATAAAGCTGGATCATCCCGTAATTGATTGTGATACGACAGTGTGTCTTTTTATCAATTGCCAATAAAGACATTATATTTTGTTGGGTGCCCAGCCAAGCTGGCATAAGGGACAATGAAAAGACAGATTCAGCTGCCAAGACTGCTTTGGATTTGCCTCATACTTATACTGATTTTAAACATAGTATCAGCCAATTTATCTTTTCAACTTGGCAACATGATTGGGACGGTGCGGTTGCGAACAAGCTTCATGCTATCAAGCCATTCTTAGGAGAGTGACAGTCCTCCTATAGGCAGTGCAGGAATGATGAAATAATATTGTGTCGTGCTCGCATCGGTCATACTTACTTAACCCATTCATTTACCTTGAAGAATGATCCTCCACCTCAGTGTGACCACTGTCAGTGTACTCTGACGGTACGCAACATTTTGGTGGAGTGTACTTATCTCAAAGGAACTCGAAAATATATATTTGGACAACGAAATGTGATGGAATTAGTTCGATTCCAACAAGAACTTTTATGGCAACTTCTTCGAAATACTGTCTTTTATTCTACATTTTAATTTTATCTATCTGTGATATTTGTATTTTTTTACACAATTCTTTACACTGTTTTTATTTGACTCTTGAATTTTTATATTGATGTTGATCATCACATTATTTGTTTGATTTATCATAGTTTGACACTCAATAGCCGATGTATTGTTTTGTGCTGGGGTGTCGTTAAACATTCATTCATTCATTCATTCATTCATCCATTCATTCTTTAAATCAAGCGCGCATTTTGTATTCCTGATTGTGAAGTTTTAATATTATAGTCGTTCTACATGACAAAATCTTAAAAAAGAAGAAAAAACCTGTACGTCGTCACATAAACCTTTAATCATTAGTTTAGTACAAAAACAAATTGATTTTTGTTACGAAGAATCACGATTGTTCAACTCGATCATGGGAAGTTTTAATATTTTACCATTCAGAGCAGTTAGCAGTGGTATGTACGAATTAGATGTAATAAGGATGCATACAAACTATCCCAGTTAGATGTAATTTACGTTACCTGTAGGGTATATTAAACAAAGAGGAATTAGCATTATTATAATAGTAAATGTGTGTGCACATATTGTAAAATATACACTTTCTAGAAACTTAGCGTATTGTCGAAGAATGCTAAAGCTGCTCAATCGTACATATGATGAACTGGTGGTAACGCAAATTACAAATTAACCACACCTTTACCGTTACTGTTTTGTAGTTTTGCTTCCCTTTTTTTTTAGGATTAAAAGGCTTGATACATGCAATAAATATCATGGCTAATATATATTTAAAAATATAAAAATAAGAATGACACTCAAATGATCCCATTTTACAACTAATACATTGTCACATTCCCGTTCTAATTTACACTGTGGTTGTGACATAACCTCTTACCCAGAAAGCCGAAGTAATGTGTATCAGCTTACATGGTACTAACCAACAGCTATGTGCCTTATTATCACTTAACGTAATATAACAACAACTTAAAACTATTGAGCACTGATCATTGGACATGGAACACACACTAATGATAATTTACACAAACAAGCAGCAAATGGTACATAAATAAATGAATATATATATATATATATATATAGATATATATATATATATATATATATATATATATATATATAGATAGGATATATATATATATATATATATATATATGTGTGTGTGTGTGTGTGTGTGTGTGTGTGTGTGTGTGTCAAATCCATGTAACTATCCCCATAGGGCCATTTTTAAAATCGTCATACATAATCAAACTTTTTCTGGCATTGAAAGGAAGTATCTCTGGGGGATGTAAACCTAATACAATATTGTTGAGTTTTATTTACATGTTTGGTGTACAACACTTCAAAACTATTCCACAAACTGATTTTACCAGCGTTAAGGGTCTTACATATTTGAAATGTTACAGGTGTTACACATTATGTCATTTTAAGTGTTTACTTAAGTAAAATCATAAAAATAAATTTTCAATTCATAACTGTGTGAAAATGTATATAGTTGTTTGCATTATTGTAACTTACTATCAACAATGGCTTTTGGAAGAAAAAATAAACTGATATATATGAAATTATTGTGTGCAAAAATCCATACTGATCTACTACAAAACATTAGCATGATCCGAAACGAATTGGTTATACAATTGTTATAATTCTAAGGAAGAAAATGTAAGTAGAGTACAATATAATGATTATGAAAGGTTATATTGGCCGAATTTGTTTACAAACTATGTAAACACTCAAGATAGTCCCTTTAACGACAAGGCAGTTTATATGTCAGTTCAGTATATTTTAATGTTTCTTTCAAATTATGTTGTTTTGGTAAGTCCTGAAGGTGACACTTGTCAATCATTAAAACTTTCAAGTAAGGTTTGGTCACAATTGCAGCTGTATGCTTGATGTCACCAGTGTCAAAGTGTCAACCAAACACCTGTGGTGAAATTGATAATGATATATAATATGATGCACCAAGGCAGTCTATTCATGATTACACGGACTAGCATACAGAAAGCGCCATTCTTCCAGAGACAAGCTACATGTCTTCAAAGTAAGTACCTACTTTATATAATAATAATAATAATAATAATAATAATAATAATCAGTTTTAAGACTTTGTTTTAAATGTTACATAATTCACCTATCTCCCCAATAACATTTTCTACCCATCATAATTGAATATTTAATTTTTATATTATGGTACTAAGGGAGCGGGATCTAGCTCAGTCACTTGAATGCCCGCTTGAGATGCCACGGTCGCAGGATCGAACATCCTCCGTGGATGTCTACCATTGGGCTTTTCCCCCGTTCCAACTAGTGCTCCACGACTGGTATATCAAAGGCCATGGTATGTACTGGCCTGTCTATGGGAAAATATAAATAAAAGATCCATTGCTTCTAATGTGTCACAAAAAAACAAATGTTTAACATCCATTAGCCGATGATTAATACATCAATAGGCTCTAGTGGTGTAGTTAAAACAAACTTTAAAGCAATCTACAACTAAAGAACATTTGAAGTTATATCAAGTATTAAAGTTTACTTTGCCTTTTTTCAGTCATGCCACCAAAGACATCAGCTGAAAGATTAGCTGCATACCGAGCAAGAATTCGCAGCGATCCCAACAAGAAACTTGATTATCTCAACAAGGAACGAATAAGAGATAAAAGGAGAAGACTGTAAAAAAAGACAAATGCATCTGATAAAGAAATTGAAACGCGACGACAATATATATTCAAATACCATGGTTGGTTTGAATTGGTTCTTATATGTTATATTTCTGATATCTGGATGGTGGGATCTTCTTTAATTTATTGGGCACATCGGATACTGGTTGACTGTGCAATTGGTAATAATCTTGGATTAAAGTGGCTTGACGTAACCTGGTGCTTTCCATAAAGCAAACACTTAAAAAGTATTCCACACCTGGCCTTTTTTTTCCATATGGGCTCAAATGATCTGGTTCAATATTCAAGGAAATAAATTGAATACAATATTTCAGGATTTTGGGGAGATCAAACAGGTTCTGTCGCATGCCACAATACTTTGGTCAACGTTGCTTCCACGAATCAATTTGCTGGGAGCTGAATTGCATTTGGGGATAGAGAATAAATGTAAGCGAGTGAATAGTTTTGGGCTGGAGTGGGATTGTCAAATGGGGGATATCAAATAAAGCATGAGATCAGATCAGGTGCGTTTCAGTGGAGATGGATTCATTTATCCAATCTGGGAAACAATATCTTTTTAAATACGTTCCAGGATGGTTTGCAGGCTATTTTAAAAAAGGGACACCAATGTTTATTACAACCGTTGAACTATAATATATATGATCTGTAAATAGTTTTGTTAGTGAGTGGGGTGTCCTCGTATAGATGAGTCTTGTGGCGGAGTTGTGGTGGGCGAGCACATTAATCTCTATGTTTATAATACTCGTTTGAGATAAGTAAGCTATAATGACGTACCCCACATTTCGTTTGAGGACATTCGGAAGGGATGGGTATGTATGCATCCATCCACGTTGGTGGACACTCGTGGTTGCCTTTATACATATGCAGGGTTCACCGGAGGCCCGCCTTTTGGGGACCTTAGGGCTGTGCTGCCAGGACAAAACCCCAGCTGGGTAGGCACATTAGTCGGTGCCTGGCCACCGAGGTTCTGCTATAGTGATTCGTCTTTGGGTGTATGTCATATTATGGGTTATGAAGAGACAGATCTATTTTGGCGAATGCTAGTTACTGAGCCAGAAATTATTTGTCAGGCAAAGCCAAAGGGTGGGGTGAGACCTGTTGTTTGTATTACCCCCCCCCCCCCCTTTGTTTTAAATCAATTGGTCAATCACCCTATAGACTCAAATTGGTTCCAGCATTAGGACAATCGTTTAATTTCGAAAACAATATAAAAACAAAGATATTTGTATTTATAAAATATTGATCAGAAATATTGATTATAAATGTATATACTGACACACAATGAACAGGCAAAAACAACTTATAATTGCAAATAACGATAAACTATTTATGAATTGATGGATAATGTAATATGACATTAATGACTGGTATTCATGAGATATATTCACATGGAAACATGGCCAGTTATCATCAGTAATCGAGTTGCATTCGTAATCGAAAAGTTCAACCCGCCCCCCTCCCCCCCCCCCCCCCCCCCATCAAGGTCAGTATCTGGTGTGTGCACCATTGACCCGTGAGCATGCGTGAAGACGACGGGGAAAGGATTGGCACAGACATCTCAAATAAGCCACACGAATGTTCCTCCACTCCTCATGCAACGCCTGTGCAAGCTCAGCGGCGTTATGCGGTGGTGTCTGGCAGTGACGTATACGACGTCCTAACTCATCCCACATGTGTTCAGTTGGGTTCAAATCCGGTGAAACGGCGGGCCAGTTCATAACGGTGATACCGGCTTGTTGCAGGAATGCCTGGGTAATTATTGCAGTATGTGGACGGGCATTGTCTTGTTGAAACAGATGTGGACCGCCTGGTCTTCAGTGACGGCGCAAAAGTGTCTGGAGAACTGGTCTTAGAATAACGTTAACATAACGCTGGACTGTAAGGGCATCGTGGACAATGATGAGATCATTCCTGAAATCACAGTTGATTGCCCCCCATACCATCAGACAACCGCCGCCACCGATCACGTTCCCTCACACATCCGTCAGCGTACCGTTCATGGAGTCTCCTGTACACACGTGCTCTTCCATCGGCAAAGGAGACAGAGAAACGGGACTCATCTGAGAAAACAATGCTCCGGTAAAAGGCTGGTGGATGATTACCATTCTGTAGAGCAAACTGTAGTCTCGCAGTACGATGTCGCGGTGTCATGATGCTACCGTTGTACGGGCGTCTGCATCTGAGTCCCGCCGTTCTGAGTCGACGGATGACCGTCATCGGATGGATAGGCCTTCCAGGACGTCCTATCGTGTTGCTTGCTGTCATCGTCGCAGTTCTGAACCGGTCTCGGAGATGGTGTCGTCGAATCTGCGGGGTCTTAACGGGACGTTGACCAGGTCGAGGTCGATCACAGACACTCCCGGTCTGTTGATAACGTTCAACAAGTCGTCCAACAGTTGATGGATGGACTGAGGGTCCTAGCAACTTGGCTTTGCGAAGTCCCCCCTTGAACCATGTCCAACGCTCGCTCCCTTTGTTCTTCTCTGAGTCGTGGCATTCTTAATATGACGAGGAATATGACACCGTTACGTGACTTTTATGTGTCCACATATTGGCATTTCACGTGCATTGCATGCAGCATGATTGAGCATGTAGTGAACGCATTTCACACCATTTTGTGTGTTTCTGCTATTATATGTGTAGCGAGAACAAAACCAGGATTAAAACCCAGACAAAAGTACCAATCAATGGCTTCCTCTCATAAATTGTTATTTTAAGTCCAATAAATATAATTTTCATTAATCACAACAAAACATTGAAAAATATCTGTTTTGCGTTTTCATTATGTGTCAGTATATGTATATTTTCAATTTCCATAGTCATTTCCTAATTGTACTTTGAATATATAAATTTATTTGTACCAACACCTTTCTTTCAATTTAAAGGCTGTACTTCTGTGACATTATAATTTCTTAATATTGTTATCAAAAAGTGTATATACTTACGCTTTACCAGTGACTGTTGATATTAATTTGATTAATTACATTTTATAATGGCAACACAACAGTAACTTAAATCTATGAACACATTAAATAAACTATCAAACATTCGCGGAGGTGAGATATATTTTGCCACCATGCAGACATCTGTTAATTGTATACTGTTTGCAACTACATGCTGTTATCCTAAAGCCGGTAATAGTCCAAACCGGATTTAAGTGCTAAGATGTTCCTACGCAGGACAAAATCCAGAATATTACGAAGTAATATGAAACAATACTGGAACACACATTATCACATGACTGCAAACACTTTCCATACTATAATAAATCTGTACCAGAAGTCGCCAAAAAGGTTTGTATTGTCGGAAACATCTTATAATGGCTGCATTCCTACCAAAACTTTTTACGTGCCTACATCCATTGAAGGTTCAGGCACGTCCATCCCGATCACCACCTCTGAAAAATTATCGGACCTATGAATTCGGTCAGCAGGTGGATAGCTGCAAACTCAATATAGTTTTTTTTTTTTTTTTTTTTTTTTAAATACAATTTGACCTGTATTAGATAACAATCTGTCTTAAAGGACATATTTTGTTAGTCCATTGTATAAAACTAATTATTATTAAAAAAAAAAAATCAAACTTAGATGTGGGTCATAGTTAATATAAAACTACCCAGTATTTAGAATAGCGTCAAACACTTTTAGACTTGGACTATGTTGCTGAAATGGAGTTAATATTTAAACGTTTTTTAATACCATGTTAGACATGCTTAAAAGTTTAACTTTGTTGATGAAATCAAGTTTTCAAGGTCAACCAGGGGGTACCAAATGACAGGTATATGTACCTTTTAAAACATGTTCATGTATTAATATACATGTGACGAATGAGGCTCAATGAGTGCATACAAAATAACGTAGATGCATTATAAATAAACTAAAAAAAACATCCTTCATAAACAAGATAAATACCGTGTGTACAGTCCACCCCTGACCATCCTGGTTCACAACGTCCATAACAGGATCCAGTACGTATATCACATCTTGACATGCGTGAAGTAATGCAGTGTCGATCTCTGCAAGACCTGTGACAGTTAGGACCATATCTGTCGCGTTTCATACATCCTGATACAAACCACGTGTCATATATTAGTCCACAGTTTATCAGCGTTGTTTATATAGGTATGCATGCAGTACAATTAATCCAAATATGAAATGTGTGTTCTGGAAACCAGCCGAAAACAATTAGTTACTGTTACGGAGGGATGACATTTTTCCTTTTCAATAACCCCCCCCCCCCCAAAAAAAAAACCCAAAAAAAACCCCCAAAAAACAAAACAACAACAAAACAAACATTCACCCTTACGGGTCAAGGTAAAATGCTATATATGTACTCTTTTCACCTACATATCAAAATAAAAGTAGTACACTCAAAAATAACTTAGAGTTGGCCTAGTTTTTGTAGGTAGGATTGGGTTTCCGGTAACACACAATTCCTATTCGCATTACGAATTCATTTCACATTATTTTTAACTGAAAGATTGCAAGTATAGTTTTTTAATCAGGCTGTGCTGTAGCGCTCTCAATACTACTGGTTTGTGTGAAATGATATGGCTATGCGCTAGAATCATAAATCGTGTTCAAAAGTTAGTTTTTTGGGTTTGTGTTAACTCAAATATTGTAATCTTGATCAACAGTATATTTGTGACGAATGAAAATTATTAAGAGTATTACTTGTACAAAAAGTAATAATTTTGAACGTTCACAATGTTTGACAAAGATATAGGTTTTTGATTTAAATAAAATATTCTCTGTAACATATTTATCCTCGTTTAAAAATGTACAGACAATGAATCAGAAAAACCATCGAAAATGTAAGAAAGGAATATTTGTTTAACGACATTATGGATATTAGATATCTAACATATGGAGATTTTGACAAATTGTCTAGATAACAAGAGAGGTAATATGCTGCTCACATTGTCTACTACTATTGGACAACAAGAGATGATCTCTTATATACAGTTGTTTTTCATATACAAGACATTATATGTCAATAACTACGATATTTCAATTATGGGAAACAGGATGGGATGAAAACATATTATGATGAGGATTAATAAATTATACAAATATGCACGTACGGTGCAAACATTTTGAAAAGCCAAAACAGGCCATTGGTAGGTCTTATTCTTGCCTATAGATTGTAGCTTCATAATGATATTGTTGCTAAAACTGGCAATAGTTTCCATATTAGTCCAGTCAATCAAAGGTTAACCTAGAACAAATTGCAACATAATTTATTTCTGGTGTAACTTAAACCCATCCAAGACAACATTGTACATTGATGTAGGTGACTAATTTCCGTAAACTAAATTTGGTCGCCACACGACAGTTTTTCATACTAAACACATGCATGTGTGCTGAAACGAGATATATTTAGTAAATGCTATTTTAAATTCATTGCATTTTGTCTGTAATAACCTACATAATGACTTATAAAGCCTTCCATTAATTTATATCTTAAGATGGCTTTAATGGCCACCGACATTAACATTGAAATAACAGTAAACTATAGAATTTGTGTTTAAAAATATAAGTAAAATAGTTTGTCACATTGTAGATTAATGAGGTCAGCATATAACATGGTCTTAAGTTAATGCATTAGCCTATCTTTTGAAGACAAAACCGAAAGGTATGCGTTCAATTCATTTCTTACACGCAACAATCCATTCTTTAAAAACTTCCTTCCATTTGCACCATCGTGTCATGGTCTGTTTTGCCAGTGTTCCAACAGATATTTGAAATTGCGCATCAGTGACTGGGTAAAACCTATGTTCCTAGTAATGCATCTCTCCGTTTTCACATTATGACTATCTGTAGCATAAAATGACACAAATGTGGAGAATTCAATCACCAAGTTGCCCTACCTTACATTTTTTAGTTTCATACATATATAGGAAAAGGCAATTGATCCACCTAAAGCAGACTGGGAGAATTCAAAAGATCAGACGAATTTGCCTCATCCGTTCCCTAGTCAAGTAGATTCAATACAACCTGCTTGACAAATATGGAAATTGATGTTTATAGACGGACCTGGTCCATATCCATCAGATACTGTTTGTGTGTAACATTGCACGTTTCTGCCTCATCATACACTTGTCCAACAAACCAAATCTGAATGACAATAACAGTTTCAAAATGATATCGCACAAGGCATTAGTTCAGATGTTTTGGCAAGGTAATGACAGTTCTCATGACTGTCACTTCCCAGGACAACACATCCTTCCTACGCTGTCTTTAGGAAGACTGCACCCCAGATTACAGAATAATAGATATTTAAATAGTTGTGATAATAAATCACTGTTAAAACAGTGATGGTATCAGGTGTTTGTAAAAAGTGAGCATGTCTTTCTACACAAGTGGCACCCAATATGAGCAGAGCCAATAATCAGTTGTTTTTGTATAAACAATGGAAATTCTAGCAAAGATTTTTGAGAAACACGAAGAGGTATGTGCAGTCAGAATGGGATATGCAAACAAACATCACTTTATTTGCCACATATTACAGTTATTTTGCCATTTAGTTCACGAAAATCCACAAATGCATACCCACCAGTAGTCTGGAGTTTGACTATTTCATGGCAGATAGCTTTGTAGTGGCAACTATTAACCCATATAACCTACACCCACAACCCCACTCATGTCCTTTAATATGTATTAAAATATGAACACCAAAACTGTTACCATAATAAACAAATAGTTTTTCTGCTGAAAGCAGTCAAAAAGGACATTGGACATGTTCATACTCCTACCATGAAACAGTCATGTGCATTGTCTATATGTAGACTGCCATTCACAAGGACAATGTATCCTTCTTGACTGGTTAAACCTGCACAAGACAGAACTCATTGGGTATATTTATAGACAGTTCTGATGACATGCACCTATTATGTCTTCTCTGAAGGTTTAAGGACAAATTGAGTAATGTTGAACTATATGGTCGATATTCAAGTATTCATGTAAATGTCTTTATTATTTCCAGTCATACTTACTCGCGTGCTAATTATTGGTTCATATATTTTATGTGTCAATGGTCAATCATTAAATTTGCATTTTGCCAACACTGGGTTTAGGCAAACAAGATGGTTTATAGGATTATGTCATTATTTTTCAACAGTAAAGATGTAAATTCGTGTTTCGATATTACACATGATCTAGTTACAAATTGTTCATGCACGCTGTATGCTGACACAATATTGAAATACCATGATAGCATATATCGGAACAATTGTAGGATAGACTACATTATGACGTCTAATCTATCTAAAAGTGCCATTTTTTTGTCCTGTGCGACCCACAAAACTCATAGATTGATATATTACATAAGTGTGTTTGATCTAAAAGCGACAACACTTGTCCGCCATTTTGAATAAATTAAAGTTATTGTTTAAAAAAAAAAGTAGTAAACAAAAATGTTCAACAGATTTGTGTTTATTGACCAAAAGTGCCATAAAAATGACAGGGCATAATTATCTAATGTGGAAAACATATTTATTTGTCCAAGCTCTTTGTCAGATGGCCAACTTAAGTCGATACAATCCAAAGCTAAAGGTGGGCTTAAAATAATATTTATGTAATTTTTGTAACTAAATAATTAGTTTATATTTACAGGTTTTCTTTGACAATATTAGTAACACTAACAAAAGAACATTATATATATCTACATTTATGTGCGGTTTTGAGAATATTGGTACCCATTTTGAACAAAGGCGGCCATCTTCAATTTTACTTTTCATCCATATATATCTGTGAATGAATTTTAAAGAATATGTAATAATAATAATGATAATTCTACGTATTTGTCTACTGATTTTAAGAATAGTTTGCGATTGTGTTTGGGCGAGTTATGGCGGCCATTTTGAAATTATGCTAATTAGCATATCTGCCCCACCTGCATCAATGTATATTTCTGATATGTTGTCCAGGTAGGGTTCGGGGAACAGTTACGATAAAACTAATTTCTGTTGCAATTTGTTCTAGGTCAAACCTTAGTTTGACTGGACTACCTGGTATATAAGTTACACTAATCAACGGCACAAATTAATTAATTGATAATGGAACATATCATTAATATTCATTAGTTACCTTTTGTACAGTCCTCACCATTCCAGCCTGCCTTACATCCCCCAGTACCACATGTTCCTGTCTGTACATCACATGGTGCAGATGGCGAGGCACAGTTACGATTTGTACAGTGTTTATTACAGTTGGGTCCGTAACATACGTTGAGGCTACAAGCTGAAGAAGAAGGAACATAACTGACCATGATCAGAATAATATTATAGTATACATTAAACATTGAGTAATTATGTATGTATAGTCAATTTATAAATGATTAAATCCTCAGATTCATTAACACATTTGTTCCTCCAGCTATCTGGGGTTTGTGTGCAGTATGAAACATTACAATACTTACGTGTAGTGCAATCAGTACCATTCCAACCTGCTTGACATCCTCCAGCGCAAGACCCGTTATGCACATTACAGTCAGTCGTTGAATCAGGTCAGTGTCTGTCCTTACAGAACTTGTTACACTTTGAGCCATACCAGACATTCTGTTCACATGCTAATGAAACAATAGAAACAAGATAATTAAAATGCATAAGTAGTAGTTATGCTGATAAACGCAAATTGTCAAAATAAATGAATTGGTCTTTTAACAGGAACGTGTTTAGAACAATACAGGATCAGCTTTTCAAACTGTTAGAGCAAACATTTGTTTTCGTAAAGGACTATATTGCTGCAATTTTTAAGATGTTATCGACTAACATATGCTTTTCAACGATTGTAATTACATATCAAATATATTTTTCTGCATAAAATATTAGAAGCTGTATATTAAATATGTTTCTGATCGTTCTAATATTTGTACAAGGTTAAATTTCATTTTATTAACGAAAATGTATAAATGAATAATGACTCTACTTGAATAATTAATTGCCAACTAGTGAATGACATCTGTTGATATTACCTAGAAGCAGTGCATGTATGGATGTATGGATGTATGTATGTATGTATGTATATATAATCTTACATGTTCAGTGCAATTAAAGTATGTTCTACTCTTTAGACACCCCAACATGAAAAATACATCGGCTATTGGGTGACAAACTATGGTAAATGCAACAATAATGTGATGAGAAACATCAATATAAAAATTCAAAAGTCCAATAAAAACAGTGTAAAGAACTGTGCGAAAATTACAACTGGGCCATTCTACAGAAAGCATCACTTTTCAAAATACACAATTCAAGATAAAAAGATATAAAGTTTCATTGTTAACTTTTGGAAACTAGATGAACACAGAACCATAAACTTATATCTGGCCACGCAGAACTGTAATCGGCCTATGAACAAGCTCATTATGTAATTGGTGTTACCGGACAGGTGGGATAATTCAGCGTTGAATCTACTCGAGCCTCAATACATGCATTACACTTTTGTCCGATGGGTCTTATAAGGTGGCCTATCGTCATTTGTGGAATCTGATGTCATTCTTCCTGCAGTGTCCTGCCTAATTATACCAGCGTTCTGGTAGTTGTTGACGTTTCTGAATACGTCTGTCAAGGATATCCCACACGTGTTCTGTGGACGAAAAGTCAGTGGACATTGTTGTTAAAGGCAATGTCTTGATATGTAACAACATGTACACGGTGAGCTCTGCATTGTCCTACTGGAACCGAAATCCTGCGACATGACAATGAACAAATAGTACAACATGACGATTGATGGTGTCATATCTGTAGTACATACATGTGATTTTCCCTTGACAAATGTGCAGATATGTTCTACTTGTTGGTTATGCCACCTCCCACCATCATTGATCCACTTCCACACAGATCATGAGGTTCCATAGCAGCCTCTTAGTAGCGTCCACCTGTTATGTGCCAAACCCTTACATGACCGTCACTGAAGTCCAGATTAAACCTGGATTCGTTACTAAACATGGCATTCTACCAACGAGCGTTGCTGTTGTAGCTGAGTTACATTGATTTGACGATTAGGAAGGACACTGGTAATAAGGCTTGGCATCTGGTGGTGGCAGTTAGACATCCACTTCGTGGTCTGGCTTGCACTCTACTGGTTGTTCCTTGTCGCTTCATTGGTCAGCTAATGACTGAATGTGAGACATTCATTTGATGTGTAATTTGTGTTTTCCCAGCCGCTAGCATCCCTGTGAGTTTCTTCCAGTGTCAGTCAACGAATTGTTACAATTCAGCAAGTGACTGAGCAATCACGTTCCTCACAGCCTTTCATGCTCAAAACGTGAACGTGCAGCCTATTTTAAGCGGTTTAAGTACATATTGGGAGACAAGTGAACAGCCATTCCTACCACCTTTTGTAGCCGGGTGCGAAGGAAATAAACACTATTGGTTAATTGAGTCGTCTCATCATATGTTCGTGATCGATAATGACTTTTACACACACACACGCACACATCGCTATTAAACACTTAATAGCCTCATGACATAGGTTTAAAGATTAATGTGCTTAGCTCTTATCTCAGCATTGATTATTAACTTATTAAAAGTAATTTGCGAGATGTGGTGCAGTTCACAGCAACTGTCATTTACAAAATTGCCTTACCACCACTTACAAGAAAGCTGCCACGTGTGCAGTGTTTCCTCATAAAATTCCATTCAAAATCTAGTTTGCACTGAAAGTCGAGACAAGCGATCTGCATTCATTGGTAAGAATGAACTACTAAATTAATGCTTTAACGACACCCTAGATTAAAATATACATCGGCTATTCGGTGTTAAACTAATGTAAATGTGTAAATGAAATGATAACTAACATGAACATAAATGTTGAAGAGTCAAATAAAAAACGCAGTGTAAAGATCTGTGCACAAACAAACAATAGCAATGTTGCAGATAGGTACAATTAAAGTTAGGAATAAAATTAAGTATCTCGATGACATGTGAACACAAGTTGAGTCAAACGAAAATGTGCAGGAACCATCATTGTGTATAATGAATGAATGAATGAATGAATGTTTAACGACACCCCAGCACGAAAAATACATCGGCTATTGGGTGTCAAACTATGGTAATGCAAATAAATAAAGTGATGATCAACATCAATATAAAAATTCAAGATTTAAACAAAAACAGTGCAAAAACACAAATATCACAGAATTTTACAGATACTGAATTTTACTCAAAATTTTAATTTTGTGCTGTATTGGCCATTCTCAAAGAGAATGTTACACCCCTGCACCACGGTGAGGTTACAGCACGCGCAGGGGTCATTGTGTATAAGCACTGAAATATAATTTTAGCATAATATCATTAAATTATTTCATGTTCTTGTTAAATTTACCTTGTCCCCTGCGCGTACTGTAACCTCACCGTGGTGCAGGCGTGTGACATTCTCTTTGAGAATGGCCAATACAGCACAACTCCCCCTTTGGGGCACCTTGTTGGCCGTGAGGTGCATCTCGTAATGCTGGATGATGGGACCCTGGTGGTTGAGTTGGTAGCATATCTACGGGTATGGTTTCTGGCAACACACCACTTTGGCCTGGAGTTCAGCCAGACAGGTGGTCAGGGAGGCCCGACCTGATCAATCGGCTGGTCGTGCCAAGCTAGAGAACATACAACCCTTTTAAAAATTGTTACATAGTCCAAGAACAAACATTGTTTCAATGACCATTTGTATTTGTTGTTCTTTGGGCGATGGCCAGGGTCAATCAGGTGATTTATTATTTTGTATTGCCTGAGTATATCAACCATGTATCCCTGGCATGAGTGTCTACTGGTTATCCGCAGCATCATGTCCCCATGTTGGACTCTGTGGTGGGTAGGGGCATGGCTGATAAATTATTTCAAATCTACTATGGCAACAAATCAACCTCAAACATTTGATGGGACCCTGAAAAGGGTCCACACCGAAGTTTCAGATTATTCATCTTCTGATGAAGAATCTGCGTCATTGCATGACAAGAAATCCAAAGTGATTTCTTTGAAAACCTGGCCAAGGTTTCTCGTCAGCGGGTCTTCCGATGAAGGGGCCTTGAAGAAACTGTCGCCTTTTCTGATTCAGAACGGGCTCGAAGGCTTGGCTGGTGTGTCTAAAACAGTTAAGAAACTGAGGAATGGCTCATTGTTAGTTGAATGTTCAACAAAGAGTCATTCCAGAAATCTTGTGAAATTTAAAATGATCTGCATAATTTCTATCAATGTGAGTCCTCACGCTACTTTAAATTCATCTAAAGGAGTAATTCGGTCTCGGGATTTGGAAGGTGTTTGCGATGATGAGATTTGTGTAAATCTCTCTTCACAAGGGGTTACATCAGTCAAGCGGATTAAGGTCCATTGGAACAACGAACTTGTGCCGACGAACACCTTGATCCTGTCATTCAATGTGCCTATACTTCCAACTTCCGTTAAAGAAGGTTACTTGAATATACCTGCTGTACCTTACATCCCCAACCCATTACTGTGTTTCAAATGTCAAAAAGATTGGACACGGACAGAATACATGTCACAACAGATTGACGTGTGCTCGTTGTGTTCAGTTTGACCATGACAGCAAGACATGTCAAAATGATATATGTACCAATTGTAAAGGGAAACACTTTGCGTACTCGCGAGAGTGCTCAAGGTGGAAAGTGGAAACACAGGTACAGCAGGTAAAGGTAGAAAAGCACCTGTCTTTTGTTGATGCTAGAACATTTGTAGAGTCCTCGACACATGTGGCATTAGGTAAATCATATGCCACGGCTGTCAAGGTTTCTACAACGAGTATAGCAATTCAAACTGATTTAACTTAGCTCAACAGTCAGGATACAAGTCTCCAAGTTGAATTCACAAACATCAGTGAAATCTGTCAGGAATAGGATCCGTAAAAGTTAAAGAATCCAGTAATACAGTTCATCATTTGTCTGTCAATGACACGGATTTCACGTCTCATCGTGACATTGCCAATGCATTGGCAGACAACTTTTCTCATAATTCTTCTTCTGCTTTCAGTACAGATGCGTTTACATCTGTCAGAACTAAAGCTGAAAAGCAGTCCATTAATTTTTCATCTGAAAATGCTGAAGTCTACAACAGACATTTCTCTATGGAGGAATTGCAGGATGCTCTTCGAAGAGCACATGATACTTCAGTAGGACCAGATGAAATTCATTATCAGTTATTAACACATTTACCGGAATCATCTTTAATGGTTCTTTTCAATATTTTGAATAGCATCTGGATTTCTGGAGACTTTCCTTCTGATTGGAGGAAAACTATTGTCATTCCTATTCCCAAGCCTGGTAAGGATCCAATTAATCCTACTAGTGGGTTTTTTTTTTATTTGGAGAAAGCTTACGATACCACGTGGAAGTATGGAATTTTATACGACCTCCATGGCATGGGCCTTAGAGGTCGACTTCCTGTTTTTATATCTCAATTTTTTAAGAGATAGATTTTTTAAAAGTGCAGGTGTGGTCAACTTTGTCAGTAACTCTGTTTTCTGTGAAAATGAACAGCATCACCCAGTGTTCAACACCTGGTGTGGATTGCTCGTTATATGTCGATGATTTGCAGATTTGCTATATATCGTCCAATATGAATATCATTGAACATACGTTGCAGCTTTGTTTGAATAAACTTCATCAATGGGCAACTGAAAATGGCTTTAGATTCTCAAAGGCGAAAACGGTTTCCATGCATATCTGCAAGAAAAGATGTCTCCACTTGGATCCACAGTTGCTTTAGGACAAAAATCCAATACCAGTTGTGGAAGAGACTAAATTTCTGAGGGTTATATTTGACAGGAAGCTATCTTTTGTACTCCATCTTAAATATGTTAAAAAGAAGGGCATAAAAGCTCTCAATATTTTAAAAGTTATTGGTAATACGGAATGGGGAGCAGACCGCAAGGTTATGCACCGTCTGTATAGATATCTTGTGACTATGGATACATTGTGTATGGGCCAGCACGCAAGTCTTACTTGCAGATGCTAGATCCTATACACAACCAGGGACTTCGGCTTTGTTTTGGTGCATTTAGAATATCTCCTGTAGAGAGCTTGTACGCTGATGCACACGAACCTTTTTTTGGGTGCTAGACGTGCAAAGCTTTCTCTGCAGTATGCTACGAAGATTAAATCTTTACCGAAACATCCTACACATAATGCTGTGTTTGACAACAACTATATGAAGTTGTTTGCTGCAAGGCTATTCGTACATTTGGTCTTTGCATTCAGCGGTTTTTGTCGCTTTCCAACATAGATTTAACTGACACTTTGGAAACACCTTCATATTTTGTTTTACCACCTTGGTGTTTGGCACCACCTAAAATTGTGTTTGATCTTGCGCATCTGAAGAAAGATGGAAATTCAAGACAAGTACCATGATTACATTCCTGTGTATACAGATGGATCATGGGACGGGAATTCTGTGGCTTGGGTTACAGTTTTTCCATCATACACAATCCTTTCCACGAGACTGACTGACTTGGCATCGATCTTTAGTGCTGAAGTGTGGGCAGTCATTAAAACCTTAGAAGAAATCAAGGATTCGATTTCATCCAAATTTATTATTTTTACCGACTCACTTTCGCGTCTCCAAGCTTTGCCCAATATAAAGCTGTACCATCCCTTAATTGAGATGGTAATACGAAAGTGTGTCTTTTTATCCATTGCCAGTAAAAATGCTGTATTTTGTTGGGTGCCCAGCCATGTTGGTATCAGGGGTAATGAAAAGGCAGATTGTGCTGCCAAGTCTGCTTTGGATTTGCCTCATGCCAGGGTTACTGTGCCTTATACTGATTTTAAACATAATATCAACAAATTTATCTTTTCGACTTGGCAACCTGATTGGGACGGTGCGGTTGCGAACAAGCTTCATGCCATCAAGCCGGTCTTGGGAGAGTGACAGTCTTCTTATAGACAGTGTAGGAACGATGAGTTTGCGTGTCGTGCCCGCATCGGTGATATTTATCTTGAAGAAAGAACATTCACCTCAGTGTGAGCACTGTCAGTGTCTTCTGACGGTGCGACTCATTTTGGTGGAGTGTTCTCATCTTAAAGAAACTCGAAAATATATATTTGGTCAGACACATGTGATGGAATCATTTCGATTCCATACAGATTTTGTTTGACAATTTTTACGCTATACCGACGTTTGCTCTAAAGTTTTATTTTATATATCTGTGATATTTGTATTTTTGCACAGTTCTTTACACTGTGTTTTAATTTAACTGTTGAATTTTTCTATTGATGTTGATCATCACGTTGTGTTTTGCAATTACCATAGTTTGACACAATAGCCGATGTATTTGTCGTGCTGGGGTGTCGTTAAACATTCATTCATCCATTCATTCCATCCTGGATCACATCCTCTCGTGCAGCGTCCATCTGTTGTTCTACATTCCGACCGTCCTTTACAGTGGCGAGCGTTGCATGGCTTGGTGCAGTTTGAACCATAGTTAACACGGAGCCGACATTCTGATTTAAAATATAGTATTTGCATACTGTTCTGGCATTGGAACATAAATTCTATTTTCGTTACACATTCATTTATTAATTCATTCATTCATTCAAATACTACTTTTGGGAATAATTAAAGGGCTCAGTCAGTATGTTGCTGATATAAATGCCATTCGAAAATATAAATACATGAACTTAAAACAATATTGCATTATTACAGTCGCTGTATGATGACTGTATGATTGTTTTTATGTGGAGATCTGAATTAACCCCTTAGCGATGACCGAATAAACAAATGTAGCCTCGTCATGTGTATCAAATTCATTTGTTTGTTTTTGACACATACTAAACTATGATTATTATATGCCACTCTATTAAATATTAAATAACTATCATTACCTAGTATATTGCAGTTTACCTTTGATGTCTAAATTTTAACTTGTAATATAGAAATCGAAAAAGGTAAAACCAGAACGAAGAAAAATATAAACATTGATTTTATTTTTAATGATGTGATGTAGTATTAATATCATCCAGTATACACGCCCAAACATGACATTGACCATGCTATGAATTAAGAGTTATATTCTCTTGAATACCTGCACAATTAGAAACACACGTGCAAAACAGTTCTCATGGATGTTATACCTATATATGCCAAAGACGGAGCTGGATTTGCTTGATAGTTTGCAGCAATGAACAGGCGTCGACTAGCGCTCACTAAGATGGAACAAGCCAATGAAATGCGTCAATGAAGGATGTTACAATTAGCTATAGCAATACGGTATTCAATTATGATATATCAGTGCATTTCATATGCATTTATATGCGGTAGGATGTATCATGTAAGGCGTCAAAACAATTAAAGAGACACAACGGTATAAGGGCATTAAAATATATTGAAATTTACCAATAACCAATTATAATTATAATTAACAACTAGATCTAATAGTATAAAACAAAAAGAGAAAAAAGTCGGGTGCAGACACAGCCACACTATTTGCCAAACTAGATGGCGAGGTAGTCTTTTTATCCACCGCGATAGATACACACAGAGCAACTGTCACAAAGTTTTACGGCGATCCAAATAATGTTACAAATGGATCTAAAACTTAGATACAGCCCGACATTACTGAACCCAAAATGACAGACGAAACCTATTACCTATGATAGCATTGAGATTCGCTTGCTGATTGATGCGGGTATCTGTTTTATAATTATGAAATAAGCTGGCAAATTATCAAACAGTCGAACACGTACAAACGAAACTCCGGCCAGTGTAACCTGTGCATTGAGGAAAAGCTCGCCATCCTACAAACAAAAGACAAAAATAATCTCAACAAAAGGACTGAGCTCAAAGCTCAAACCACGCAACCCTGCAATCTTTTCACCAGTGTCAGCTATCTGAAGATCGTCGAAGGGCGTGAAACTCGGAGTAATAGCGTAGGACAAAAGTGCAATATATATATTTATTGCATGCTCTACTCTCTCTTAAAGTATTGAGCACCTTTCAAGCCTTTAATGATAACCACCAGTATTATATATATATATATATATATATATATATATATATATATATATATATATATATATATATCGTTTATTATCGCATACCAACGGATTTGTGCTGTTGGTATTTCTACGTTCATAGAAAGTATATGATAAATAACACCACAACCTTTATTCATTTTTGTCATTAAAAACATATACGTTGGACACACAGTATTATATAACTTTATCTGTCCTTGTAATTGTTGGACAATGCCTTTCCAATTTTCTGGGATACTATGAATTACCTTTTCGTAATCTAAAACGATTCCTCGTATGTTATATTTTTGTTTTAACTCTGCAAACGGAATGATGCATCCTGTTTCTGATAAAAGATCTCTGACATGTATTACACCGTTATTATAGCAATTTC
>NC_054704.1:39662105-39680391 GCF_016097555.1 Gigantopelta aegis | reverse complement strand
TCATTGAAATCTGTCCGGAATAGGATCCATAAAATTAACGGTAAAGAATCCAGTAATACAGTTCATCATTTGTCTGTCAATGACACGGATGTCATGTCTCATCGTGACATTGCCAATGCATTGGCAGACAACTTTTCTCATAACTCATCTTCTGCTTTCAGTACAGATTCATTTACATCTGTTAGAACTAACGCTGAAAAGCAGTCCATTAATTCTTCATCTGGAAATGAAGTATACAACAGGCATTTCTCTATGGAGGAATTGCAGGATGCTCTTCGTAGAGTCCATGATACTTCATTAGAACCGGATGGAGTTCATCATCAGTTATTGAAAGATTTACTGAATCATCTTTGATGGTTCTTTTTAATATTTTTAAAGGGACATTCCTGAGTTTGCTGCAATTTTTAAGATGTTATCGACTAACAGAGACTTTTTAACGATTGTAATTACATATCAAATATATTTTTCTGCATAAAATATTAGTGGTTGTATATTAAACGTGTTCCTGATCATTCTAATATATGTACTACGTTAAATTTCATTTTATTTACTAAAATATAATTTTTTCGTACGTACGAAATTATTTGAAGACAAAATACAGTGTGGGTCTCTTACAAATATCAAAACGACCAGAAACACACTGAATATACAGACACTGATATTCTAAACAAGAAAATATATTTAATATGTAAGTTTAATCGTAGAAATATTTTATTAGTCGAAAACATTTTACAATGCAGCAAACTCAGGAATGTCGCTTTAATAACATCTGGATATCTGGAGACTTACCTCTGATTGGAGGAAAGCAATTATTATTCTTATTCCCAAGCCTAGTTAGGATCCAACCAATCCTACTAGTTATCGCCCTATCTCTTTGAGAAGTTGCATTTTGTAAAACCATGGAACGAATGATCAATCGTAGACTTGTCTGGTATCTTGAATCTCATAAATTGCTTACTAACGTACAATGTGGGTTCAGATCTAGACGTAGCACGGTTGATCATCTTGTTAGATTTGAAAGATTTTGTAGGGAAGCTTTAATCCATAATCTGCACTTGGTTTCAGTGGGGTGTTTTATTTGGAGAAAGCTTACGATACCACGTGGAAGTATGGGATTTTAAACGGCCTCCATGGCATGGGCCTAAGAGGTCGACTTCCTGTTTTTATTTCTCAATTTTTAAGAGATAGATTTTTTAAAGTCCGGGTGGTGTCAACTTTGTCCGACATTCACCCACAGGAGATGGGTGTGCCTCAAGGTAGTATCCTGTCTGTAACTTTATTTTCTGTGAAAATTAACAGCATCACCCAGTGTTTAACACCTGGTGTGGATTGCTCGTTAAAAGTTGATGATTTTCAGATTTGCTATAGATCGTCCAATATGAGTATCATTGAACGTGAGTTGCAGTTCACTAATGGGCAACTGACAATGGCTTCTGATTCTCAAAGTCAAAAACGGTTTGTATGCATATCTGCCAGAAAAGAGGTCTCCACTTAGATCCACAGTTGTTTTTGGACAAAAAATCCAATTCCATTTGTATAGGAGACTACATTTTTGGGGGTTATATTTGACAGGAAGCTATCGTTTGTGCCCCATCTTAAATATATTAAAAAGAAGGACTTGAAAGCTCTCAATATTTTAAAAGTTATTGGTAATACGGAATGGGTTGCAGACCAAAAGGTTATGCTCCGCCTCTATAGATCTTTAGTTAGATCAAACATTTATTATGGATTCATTGTGTATGAGTCGGCACGCAAGTCTTACTTGCAGGTGCTAGATCCTATACACAACCAGGGACTTAGGCTTTGTCTTGGTGCATTTCGAACATCTCCTGTAGAGAGCTTGTACGTTGATGCACACGAACCTTGTTTGGGTGATAGACGTGCAAAACTTTCTCTGCAGTATGCTAGTAAAATTAAATCATTACCAAAACATCCAACACATGGTGCGGTGTTTGATAACAAATATATGAAGTTGTTTGATGCAAGACCAAATGCTATTCGTACATTTTGTGTTCGCTTTAGACGGTTTTTATCGCTTTCCAACATTGATTTATCAGACACTTTGGAAACTCCTTCATATTTTTGTTTACCATCTTGGTGTCTTACATCACCTAAAATTGTGTTTGATCTTGCGCATCTGAAGAAAGATCGTACAGATGCTGTGGTATATAAACAATTGTTCATTGAAACTACCGTGATTACATTCCTGTATCACGGGATGGGAATTATGTGGCTTGTGCTAACGTTTTTCCATCACACACGATACTTTCCATGAGATTGCCTGACTCGGCATCAATTTTTAGTGCTGAAGTTCGGGTAGTCATTAAAGCCTTAGCTGAAATCAAGGATTCTTTTGCATCCAAATTTATGATTTTTACCGACTCACTTTCGTGTCTGCAAGCTTTACCTAATATGAAGCTGGACCATCCCTTAATTGGGATGGTGATACGGAAGTGTGTCTTTTTATCCATTGCCAATAAAGTTATTGTATTGAGTTGCGTGCCCAGCCATATTAGCATCAGGGGTAATGAAAAGACAGATTCAGCTGCCAAGTCTGCTTTGGATTTGCCCCATGCCAGGGTTGGTGTGCCGTATACTGATTTTAAACATAATATGAACGCATTTATCTTTTTGACTTGGCAACATGATTGGGATGGTGCGGTTGCGAACAAGCTTCATTCTATCACGAGAGTCTTGGCAGAGTGGCAGTCCTCCTATAGACAGTGCAGGAAGGATGAAATAGTCGGGTGTTGTGCTCGCATCGGTCATACATATTTGACCCATTCATTTATCTTAAAGAAAGATACTCCACCTCAGTGTGAGCACTGTCAGTGTACTCTGACGGTGCGCCACATTTTGGTGGAGAATAAACATCTTAGGGAAACTCGAAAAGATATATCTGGACCACGAAATGTGATGGAATCCTTTCGATTCCATCGATAATTTATTTTACCGTTTTTACGTGATACTGATTTTTATTGTAAATTTTAATATTATGTATCTGTGATATTTGTATTTTTTGCACAGTTCTTTACAGTGCGTTTTAATTTAACTGTTAAATTTTTATATTGATGTTGATCATCACTTTATTTGTTTGCATTTACCATAGTTTGACACCCAATGGCCGATGTATTTTTCGTGCTGGGGTGTCGTTAAACATTCATTCATTCATTGGTTTTAGATTACAACTAAACAACTATGTCTTACTAAGTAGTAAATTATTGTACATGATATATAAGAATATTATCTAAAAGAAAATGATTATATAAATTAATATCTTAAACAATTAGACTTTAATTTGGCTGAACACTATTTGGAACCGCCCTCACCGGCTCGCGCCATAGTAAACAACAAAATCCCGTTTTGTGCTTAAAACGCCTGTGGCTTGAACATTAACTTCAGTTAACATTAATTTCAATAAAATATATTTTGTTTAAAGGGACATTCCTGAGTTTGTTGCATTGTAAGATGTTTCCGACTAATACAATATTTCTACGATTAAACTTTCATATTAAATCTATTTTCTTGTTTAGAATATCAGTGTCTGTATATTCAATGTCTTTCTGGTCGTCTTAATATTTGTAAGAAGCCCAAATAATTTCGTACATACGAAAAAACCTTTTTTTGAAAATAAAATGAAATTTATCCTATTACAAATATTACAACAATCAGAGACACGTTTAATATACAGCCATTAATATTTTATGCAGAAAAATATATTTGATATGTAATTACAATCGTAAAAAAGTCTCTGTTAGTCGATAGAATCTTTAAAATTGCAGCAAACTCAGGAATGTCCCTTTAACCTATTTCTGGCAGTAACAGAAATAGAGGTAATTAATACAGTGAACAAAAAATATATTTGGACGCCGTGTTAATCATTTGTTGATCTTGCTCTTTTTAGTAGTGTGTTATTTATGCAACGCTTATTTATTGTATAAATATCTGGCCGATCGGTGTGTAGAATCTTTGACCAACTACTAGTTGCACTTAGAAAAATATCCGGTCAAGGCAACGCTACCACGTAACCCATACCACCTCGAACCGGTTACAGATACGAAATCTGAGACTGACTACTGGACAAGTGAAAACCACTGCGTGATATGTGCTGATCCTTGGACCCCAAATAGCTGGATTAGAAAGTTCGGAACTGCCTTGGACCATCATGTTCCTCAGTGTTCTCCAGTACAGCGCCCTGCATTGGGCGATTGCTTAATATTTGTTCACAGCTCCCGATTTTACGATTAACACGTTTGTCCTTCATGACATATTGATGTTATTGCTCACTATTTGTTCCGTGAGCTGGGTGGTATACCATATATACCGTTTGGTATGGGTATTATGTTAATATCGATTTACCGTACCGAACAAATTTCAAAATACCGAAATTTCGGTATTTAAAAAATATTTCCCGGAAAGCACTAATAATATATCTGACGAACGAAAAATGGGTTGGTATAAATCAAACGAGGGCCTTGAGTGTGGAGTTTAATTGCATTTAGATGAAATTAGCGGGTGAGCCATAACACAGGCATGCATTTAAAGCCGAGTATACCGAAAATAACGCTCGATATCGGTATCGTGTCAATACCGAATATCTTACCGATACCGAGGTCATTCACCAATACCGAACCTCAAATTTCAATACCGCCCAGCTTTAGAAATTTGGTCTACAGGGATTCTTCTGAAGGGGTTGGTGGAGGCTGTTTGAACCGTCTCCTTGCATAAATTCAGCATATATATATATATATATATATATATATATATATATATATATATATATATATATATGAGTGTGTGATGGGAAGCTGAAACAGCTGGGCATAATAGTATGGGAGGAGGTAAATAATGAGAAATCCACATTGTCATGATGTATGCATTAAAACAGGGTTCCTGCAAGACAAAAAAAGCTGCTCATTTGAAAAAGCTATCACATATTGTTCTACTTATTTTGGTGGAACAAATAGATTGGCACCATTGATGTTTTGCCACCTTGAGTTGTACCGATATCTGGCCTGGTCCATGGACTAATTATATAAGCCTTTTTGCCATTGGTTAAGTTTCGTGATAAATTGGACGATAGACGTACTCTGTGGTGGGCAACCAGGATGTATTACGATAACAAAATTCCAAAAACACATGTCTGGTGTTTGCGTTAGTATATTAATTTCGTGCCTTACATTGCATTTAAACATTGTTATAAATAATGTTCAAACATATTACTAACCTCAGATCAAAACGATGTTATTGTTCTTATTTTATTAGTATTTAGTGCCATTGCAATTTTTAACAAACACCCACCCTCTCCGAATAAAGGCCGGTCCCTAATCGATCGCAGCAGTCAATTCGATATGTCATATTGCTTGCTATTCTAGTTTGTGTTACCAAAATGGCATAACCAAGTTCAGCAGAAATAACTATATCACAATCTGAAGTACACCAGTTTTGTTTAGAACATACTTTTTTGTGACAATACAAGTGATAAAGAAGAAAAAATGGAAATGACTATCGATTCATCATTTTGTAAAAAAAAAATTAAACAACATTAACTTCTTTGAAATATCACAACATTTTGAAAAACTCACGAAAATAATGCTTACCATTTCGTAAATTAATATTATTTTATGTGTTTATAAAAACAATAAGTAAAAATATTTTAGTAAAAGTTATAAATGTGTAAACCTACTCTATCAACGTGGTTCTTGTCAAAAATTAATCCAGCCGAATTCCTCAAAATAATTCAGTATGAGGTTGGAACATCAATTGCCAAATGTAAATTCCAATCATGTGCATACGCTATGCAACACACATTAGCAGCAAACGAAACAATATTTTAGTGTATCCTGTATTATAGTCGGGCTCGCAGACTCCGCGTGCTTGCCTATATTTGGAATATACATTTGGAAGCGTCATCTAGCGTTTGTTGACATATGCAAATAGACAGAAGTAAGTATGTTTTTGACAAATGCGAACAAATCAGTGTGATATATTCCGTTCTCTTGTAAGTTAAAAAAAATATAAATCATGCGCCATTTTCACAAACCTTGAAATAGTAATTGATCCCCCGTCTTGCAAAAATGTTTATTATTTCCTTCCAATTCACTCACCGACTTTCCACCTGTCCCAGACCTGTCGTCTGCTAGTTGGGCTTGTCAGCTGACCAGCCGAAAATGTTTGTAATGACGTGTTACGGCTTGTATGGAGGCGCATAAAGGCCACATAATATTAACACGAAACTGTAACGTCAGACATTGTTGCTTGACTGAATCAAGTAGGAAATGAGCTAGATTGTCTAAATATGTTACTTTAAACTTTTTTTTTTTTTTAATTATAGCACAAATATAAATAATATTTAATAAATAAATTAAATTAAATTAAAATAAACAAATCACTGACAAGATGACACTTGTCAAGTGGGCGCAATGTGACAAAGGTGATCACTAGACACGTTTTATATTATCCAGTGATGCCAAGGTTGTAAGGGCGGACAGCACGTTTCTGTGCATTCACTGCATGCATAATATACTCAGCAAGTTTCTACAGTGTTACTGTTCTGTATATTGAATTTTATGATTTGTTCCAGTTTAAAATATCTTGCATTCTAGGATTTGTGTTCAGCTTATTTGTAACGAGAATGTTTAAGTTATTGGTTTTAGGTACATTTAACTATGATAACAGGACGTTAAAAGGACAAATTCTGGTGATATTCATACCAGGACTTGCTTGATGTTCACGCTCAATAATAAGGTAACATTTATTAACATTTTGTTCATAACGTGCCTACATACTAAACAATCATAACACCAGCGGTAACTGGCACATGCTTCCTACGAGAAATTAATAACTTGGGTCGGATTTATTTTATTTTACTATATGCATTAATACATGAATAACAAAACAGCAAAACAAATGTTAGACAAATGTTTTTGTTAAGAATCCCATTTTTCGATAAGCCACGCGGTAATAGGGCGTACTATACTATAATAAATCATGTTCACAATACAGACTGCAATACTAATACATTTGCCTTTGCTTCGCTCCGAAGTCAGTGACGTCATGTCACAAAATATATTACGTCATAATTTTACTTACTACCAGCGTTGTCATTGAATATCCATTCCGTTTCGTTTGTGCACACTGCACGTGCTTTCGTGTGCTCGACTTGGGGATCCTTCATTTCGTTGTTTTTGTCAGCGAAGGGAAGTTTTCTACTGGGATGTATGCGGCCATTGGAACTGACTGAACGCTGGAACGCTTCTCGTTTCGACAGCCTGCACCACCAGGTTGGATTCCTTTTTAGCGAGATTCCTTGCCTCCACGTCATTTCTCCGGCTGACTATGTCGACTTGTTTTTTCGTGACTCGTATGACGGCCATTCTGCAGAACGCCACGGTTGTTCGCGTTTAGTCTCTACATGTCCGAGCCTGGTCTAGAAGCACTGGAAAATTGACCGTCCCACTCTAAGAAGAAATAGGAAGCGGAGTCGGCCCCTACTACTCTTTTCTATACTTTATTTTGCTGGAATCGGGCCCGTCCGCACCACTATACCAACCCATGACGACTGGACTATATCCTACTCTGATACTCTCTCTCGTTCAGACAGATCCGGCTTCTCAAGATCTGTATTTCAGCACAGCACTACACCTTCAACGTCTAATGCCTGTCAATCTAGGGGTTTTCTTGACGGGATGCAACCCATCTCGTCCCTATAAGCTGTGTACCAAAACGGCCTTAACGAGGCCACTCACGTGGACATATCGATCGGATTTTAAACTTTTAGATCTGCATTCAAACTTTTATGTCGAAATTACTTTCTTTTTTAAAAATAGTATTAAATAGTCCGATCCTCTGTTCGTTCTCTTATTTAATTTTAGACTGTCCTTCTAAAATGCTCCAAATTATATAAATATTCGGCCGAGCAGTCAGTTCTTTTTATTTTTGGCTTGTGACTTTTTATTATTATTATTTTTAAATTCTATTATCTATTCTATTATAAAAATTCTGCCCATTTTCAACTCTACCCCCCCCCCCCCCCTCCCTCCCTCCCCCCATCCCGAGTCAGGTCACCGATCTTATTGGCGGTCGGACTCTGGATGGGCGTGTTCGAAACCCTAGTGGTATATGAGCACGTTAAAGTAGTTATCTACTGCAATCAGTTTAATGACTCGCCAGCCTGTATAGACGTAAGTTTTGACATCAACAGAAAACTCCACACCAGAAGAATAAAGTACGTCCAGCCTGGAGCCATCACTAACACTTTGTTGGATTGATAGCAAACCAGGAAGTGTATTACTTCCCTTCAACATGGTGCAATGTTATTAACACAATGCGCTTGCTATTATATTTAAAGAGAGAGAGAGAGAGAGAGAGAGAGAGAGAGAGAGAGAGAGAGAGAGAGAGAGAGAGAGAGAGAGAGAGAGAGAGAGAGAGCAAAACAGTTTGTTTTGTTTAACGACATAACTAGAACAACTTAAGTATAGCAACTTTGATCGTATTCAAAATAAATCGGATACATTGTTTTTCCATTAGCATCAATGGATCGTTTGTCCCACACACGACTGCAGACACCACGGTCTGTAATATACCAGTCGTGTGGCACTGGTTAGTATGGAGAGAATCCTCACTGGGCCTCCAAGATGATTCGCTCCTATAACCCATGTAAATCAATTAAACACTCACCTGACTAAGGTAGATCCCAGCCCTAATTATCTCGATGGAATGATATAGCAGCAATAAAGTATTGAAATTAAGCAATCAACGCACATTCGATTTAGAAATGTTGATTTTCACGTCATACAAGTCGTGTGAACTGAGATACACCCTGCCCCTAACTGGAATACTATATAATACCTTGTAATAGAGCAGAATCGTCTGTTGTTATGGTGATTGAAAATGTAATTGTTGGTAGTTTTTATTTGTTTAATACCTTTCTAGCCTTATAATTATAGAAGTACAGAAAAATCACATTATGTTTCAGTAAATAACAACACCCCCCCCCCCCCCCCCCCAACAGTAATTCATAAATTAATATACGGTGCATGCTTAACCTAAATTGGGATCGTATTTATAATGTGTTGGTTTTTTTTATTAAACTCTGCTTAAAATCTAAGTATAACACAAATGTAGTATTCATACTTAAAGTTACATTCTCTGGTTACCATATTATAGCATCATGTACAAATGTGAAACACAAGCTCATCTGCACATTTAAAAAACTCGTGTGTGTTCGCTATGAACGGATATCGTCAAACGTATACGCTTGATTCGTCGCCTGTGCCGCCATAACTCGGCAAAGCACAAACGACAGCCTGTTGTCAGTTTCAATTAACGTGCGTTTGCCGATTTCAAATTGTAGGGTTCGTCTCAGAAAATTAAAAGAGAAATCTTGCGCTGTACGAAGAACGTTCGGTTGAGGATACGGTACTAGAGTGTTTAGTTAAAACCGGTTTGATCTTGACAACGTATTATCGATAGTCGTACATTCCTATTTCAGAATTGATATTTTATAAAGTGTTAGTAGAACTTTCAAAGTTTAGTTTGTATACTAGTAACACATTAATCATGTATATATTTTTAAAATAAAATATACTAAAGTAGACAATGAACGTTTTCACGTCTTAATTTTACGTGTTAAAATCGACAAATTCAAATAAATATTATTTCGTTTCGAAATGATAAAGTTGGGAGGCGGGGGGGGGGGGGGGGGGGTTTAACGACATCAAAGATAAAGCATATTGATTTAATAATCATCCGACCCCATACAACCGTAAATAAAATATGTTGATTGCGTCGTTAAATAAAACATATCCTATCCTTCCTTCCATCTGCTGTTGGATGTCTAACATTTGGTAATTTTAACATATAATCTTAGAGAGGAATCGGGTGCATGTGCAGGGGGAGGGTATTGAAGGTCGAAACCCTTACTTGTCCAAGCTTAAAAAAAATTGAAATGTATTTTTTTTTTTTTTTTTTTTTTGGGGGGGGGGAGCATGGCCCCATATAAACTTCGCTCAACACAGTCTATAACCCCAACCCCGCTGAACTCCCTGCACACGCGCCTTGGAAACGCGCTACATTTTTCTTTTTAGCAAGGGATCGTTTATATGTATACCCGCCGATGGGGATCGATCCTAGACTGACCGCGCATTAAAACCCCCCACCTTTTTAGGTCTAAGTAATGAATAAAAATAACATATAGTCTTGAAAAATGTTACGTAAATCGAACACAGTACCCTCATCCTCTACCCCTAGAGCATTACGTAATTAGTAACACCCCTTTACATGTAACACGTATGCCAACAGCTTCCCACTGTAAAAATTTCAAGGCAAACCCCCCACTCACCGACCGCTGGAAAGGCGTTGTACCATACCTCTATGGATATAAATATGTTTTGGAGATATGAGACGACCCCTCAATCAAGACAGTTAAATTTGTTCCAAAATTGCGAAATCTCACGTGATCTCTTGTTGGGGAATTCTATACTTGTGATAAGTCAATGAAAACCGAGATCGGTACGAGCCCGTCAAAAGTGTCCCACTTTCAAAATACTGGCTTTGTTTTTGACCTAGATAAGCCAGCGTAGTGAAACCAATGCGGAGTGCGGCGTCATATATGCACCAAACGTAATTGGATTTTCTGTTCTATATGCTTAAATAATAAAAATATTCCAGGGAATGTAGTTTTAGGTTGATGTTTATAAAATGTCTTAAGCACCATACCTTATATTTATTGTTATGCTACATAAATCTATATATCATGCCAATAGCTTCTCGTGTGTCGTTACTAAGCTTCTGAGTCACAATTCATACCGATGTTAACGACTTAGCTCTATGCCAATACCTTTTTACTAGGAAAGGGAACAGTTCAGAGGTTTATGTCAAAAGGTACTGAGGTAATACCGATAATCATGGGCCTTCTTGTCACTTGCGTCTAAATTAACCTGAAGATGACGGGACGGAATCTAGCTCAGTCGATAAAGCTATCGCCTGAGGTGCTTGGGTCGTAGGATTGAATCTCCCTAGCGGACCCATTCCCTGATTGATTTTTTCCCCGTCCCAAAGTGCGCCCCACCACTGGCATATCAAAGACCGTTGCATATGTTGTCTTGTGTGTGGGATAGTGCATATAAAAGGTTCTTTCCACTAGTGAATAAAATGTTTTGTTCATAGTAGCCAAGAATAAACATTGTTTTAGTTACCTTTTGTATTTGTTTCTCTTGGGCGGTGGCTAGGGTCAATCAGGTGCTTGATTATTTCATTGCCTGAGTATATTCACCATGTATCCCTGGTATGGGTGTCTGGTGGTTACCCGCAGCTGCATGTCCCCACGTTGGACTCCGTGGTGGGTGGAGTGCATAGTTGATGAATCATTCCCCCATACCTTATGGCTTCAAACCATTCTCAAACTCTTGGTGGGACCCTGAAAAGAGTCCGCGCCGAGGTTTCAGATTCGTCATCATTTTATGAAAAATCTATGACTAATGTTTTAGTTGTGAAGAAATCGAAGATGTTCACGTCAGATTCCTGGCCAAGGTTTCATCTGATGCGGAGCCTTGAAGAGGTTATCAGCTTTTGCTGTACAGAAAGGGCTTGTTGGCTAAGCTGGCGAGCCTAAAACTGTCACGAAATGAAAGATGGATCGTTGTTGGTTGAATACAGCACTGAGAGTCATTCAAAGTGTTTGTTGCAAGGTGTAAGTGACGACGAAATGTGTGAAAATTTGTCATCACAGTGTGTTTCTGTCATTTAAAGTGCTTGTTGAAATCAACCAGTTTTTGCAATATCCTTATCATTGTAACGCCACATTCCTCACTAAATACATCAAAGGGAGTGATCCGGTCTCGTGAATTGGAAGGTGTCGAAATTTGTAAAAAAAATTGTCATCACAGTGTGTTTCTGCTGTCAAGAGGATTAAGATTCGTAGGAATAATGAATTAGTTCCTACGAATACCTTTATCCTGACTTTTGGAAAGCCAATCCTTCCACAGTCGATTAAGCTTGCGTATTTAAATATACCTGTTGAGCCTTACATACCAAATCCCTTGCGTTGTTTTAAGTGTCAGCAGTATGGTCATGGACAAAACACTTGTCGAAATAAACTGACTTGTGCTCGTTGTGGTGAGGTTGATCATGAGAGCAAGTCATGCAATAATGACATCAGCTGCATCAATTGCAAGGGAAATCACTTTGCATACTTGCGAGAGTGTGCAAGGAGGAAGTTGGAAAAAAGGTTCAGCAGGTAAAAGTTGAAAAACGCTTGTCTTTTCTTGAAGCCAGGAAACTGGTGGACTCGGCAACACCTGTCACTGCAGGTCAGTCATATGCTGCTGCTGTTAAGGTTTCTACCAGAAGCGTGGCAGTCAACACAGATTTAACATGGCGTTATGAGGATGAAGCTGTTCAGAAAACAAAAGATGTAGTTGCAAAACAGAAAGAACTTAATTCAGTTCAAGTGTCTTTGGATTCTGAGAATCCATCAAGTAGGTTGAACACTGGGATGCCAGGTCCTAGTGTCCCTCAGACAGGAAAAGACACTAAAAGTAATACAAATTGTTCTTCGGGACGGAGATTTCCCCTAATACATAACCCTTTTGATCTTTTGTTGATGGATGTTTGTTATGACATGGATGATTCATCTCAGGATCATTCTCAGCAACAAAAGCCATCACGACCTAGGGCATAGGAAAAGGTCAAATAAACCCCATAATTCCACCCAATGGCAAATAAATTCCTACAGTGGAACTGCCGTGGGCTTAGACTCAATTTTGGTGAATTAAGTATTTTCATTCAAAAATATAATCCCTTACAGTGTGTCTTCGAGAAACTTTCTTGAAGGACACTGACCATATTACCATGAGAGGATTTAACCTCTATCATAAGTTTCAGGAAACTGAAAATAGAGTGTCTGGGGGTGTTTCCATTCTTGTTAATGAAAATATCCCTCAGAGTACAACGTTTCTCATAATTAGTCTTCTGCTTTCAGTACAGATGTTTTTACATCTGTCATAACTAAAGCTGAAAAGCAGTTCATTATTTTTGCATCTGAAAATGCTGAAGTATATAACAGGCATTTCTCCATGGAGGAATTGCAGGATGTTCTTCAAAGAGCCCATGATACTTCAGTAGGACCGGATGGAGTTCATTATCAGTTATTGAAACATTTACCTGAATCATCTTTGATGGTTCTTTTGAATATTCTAAATAACATCTGGATATCTGGAGACGTTCCTTCTGATTGGATGAAAGCAATTATTATTCCTATTCCCAAGCCTGGTAAGGATCCAACTAATTCTACTAGTTATCTCCCTATCGCTTTGACAAGTTGCATTTGTAAAACCATGGAACGAATGATCAATCGTAGACTTGTCTTTTATCTTGAATCCCACAAATTGCTTACTAACGACAAAAACTGTATGGATATCTGCTAGAAAAGAGGTCTCCACTTAGTCTTAGATCCACAGTTGTTTTTGGACAAAATTTTTATTCCAATTGTGGAGGAGACGAAATTTATGGGGGCTATTTTTGACAGGAAGCTATCTTTTGTACCACATCTTAAATATGTTAAAAAGAAGGGCTTAAAAGCTCTCACTTTTTGTAAAGTTATTGGTAATACGGAATGCAAAGCAGACCAAAAGATTATGCTCCGTCTGTATAGATCTCTTTGTGAGGTCCAAACTTTATAAGGATGCATTGGTTTATGGGTCGGCACGCAAGTCTTACTTGCAGATGCTAGATCCTATACACAAACAGGGACTTGGGCTTTGTGTTGGTGCATTTAGAACATCTCCTGTAGAGATCTTGTACGTTGATTCACACGAACCTTTTTTGAGTGCTAAATATGCAAAGCTTTCTCTGCAGTATGCTATCAAGATTAAATCTTTAATGAAACATCTTACACATGATGCGGTGTTTGACAACAAATATATGAAGTTGTTTGATGCAAGGCCAAATGCTATTCGTACATTTGGTCTCGCATTCAGCGGTTTTTGTCGCTTTCCAAGATTGAATTAACTGACACTTTGGAAACTCCTCCTGATTTTGTTTTACCAGATTGATGTATTACACCACCTAAAGTTGTGTTTGATCTTGCGCATCTGAAGAAAGATCGTTCAGATACTGTTGTTTACAAACAATATTTCATGGAAATTCAAGACAGGTACCGTGATTAGATTCCTGTGTATACAGACGGATCACGGGGTGGAAATTCTGTGGTTTGCACTTCAGTTTTTCCATCAGACACAATACTTTCCATGAGACTGTCTGACTCGGCATCGATCTTTAGTGCTGCAGTTTGGGCAGTCATTAAAGTTTTGGCAGAAATAAAGGATTCTAGTGTAACCAAATTTATTATTTTCACAGATTCACTTTCGTGTTCCCAAGCTTTACGTAATATGAAGCTGGACCATCCCTTAATTGGGATGGTGATACGAAAGTGTGTCTTTTTATCCATTGCCAATAAATACCTTTTATTTTGTTGAGTGCCCAGCCATGTTGGCATCAGGGGTAATAAAAAGCCAGATTCAGCTGCCAAGTCTGCTTTGGATATGCCTCATGCCAGGGTCGGTGTGCCTTATACTTGATTTTAAATATAGTAGCAACCACTTTATCTGTGTATACCATAGTTTGACACCCAATAGCCGATGTATTTTTCATGCTGGGGTGTTGTTAAACATTCATTTTATCTTTTCGACTTGGCCACATGATTGGGACGGTGCGGTTGTGAACAAGCTTCGTGACATCTTAATACATTTTAATATTACCTATATGTGATATTTGTATTTTTGCACAGTTCTTTACATTGTGTTTTTATTTGACTCTTGAATTTTTATATTGATGTTGATCATCACTTCAATACCCAATAGCCGGGCTGTTGTGTCGTTAAACATTCATTTATTCACGATTTTTACGACGCCAATTAAGAAAAGGTAGACACTGCGTATATATATATATATATATATATATATATATATATATATATATATAATATATATATATATACATATACTAGCGGAAAAAAGTAACTGTGTATGGTTATCATGTTAATAAAAACATAATTTCAAGACATAAAACGATGAAAAACAATCAGATAGCATGGTTAATAGGCAAATCTGCAAAACTTCAATTCATTTAAAATGTCACAGCATCCGTCATTTCATTGGTATTGGGGATGAAAGACACGGGGGTAAAAAACCAGTTCACAAAGTTAATAGCGCGTATGGCCACGGTTTGCGTCGATGCAGGCCTGGTACCGTCGCCTCATAGAGCCTACCAAATTGTTGAAGAATGCCTGGGGAATGCCGTTCCAGATCTGGACTAACGTCTGACCCAGCGCTGCCAACGTCACCGGCTGGTTAGGCAGCGCACGTACACGACGTTGCATCTCATCCCAGACGTGCTCGATTGGTGCAAGATCGGGTGAGACTGCAGGCCACTGCAACACATCGGTATTCTGCTGAGCTAGAAATCCCTTACCACCCGGGCGACGTGAGGTCTAGCGTTGTCTTGCTGAAGCGTGATGTGACGTTGCTGTCCTTGCACAAATGGGATGACGTGAGCCTAGATAATGTCGTCACGGTAGCCTACGGCGTTCAAATTGCCATCGATGACCACAATAGGTGTTCGTCCAGTTGACGTGATACCACCCCAAACCATGACACTGCCTCCGCCAAAAGCACGTCGCTCCACAATACAGGCGTCACTAAAACGTTCTCTAACACGACGATAGACTCTTGAACGGCCGTCGCTGCTGTCTAAGTGAAACCTGGACTCGTCCGTAAACAGAATATCCGCCCAGTCTCGGCGATTAAAGCGCAAGTGTCTTCTACACCAAGCCAGACGTGCTACACGATGGCGTCTTAGCAAAACTGAACGGACAGCCGGACGCCGCGGACAGATACGCCGTTCACGTAATCGATTCCGTACAGTTCTGGGGCTGATGGCACGCAATCCAGGAATGGTCCGTGCTGTCAGACTTTCCGTTTGGAAGTGATTCCTGAGGTGCACGAGTCGGGTATGATTGTCCTGCTGTCGTGACGTCACGCGTGGACGACCTGCACGTGGTCGGTCTCTGACATTACCAAATTGTTGAAAACGTCTCGACAAAGCCTGAATAGTGTTTATGTTGACACCAAATTGTGCAGCAACAGCGCAATGGAGCATTTCAGCCTGGATCATACCAATTGCGCGAAGGCGGTCATTTACATTTAGCCTGGGCATTGCTCTACGACCACTTTCAACCGAAAAAAACCTGCTTTTCTGTTCCACCGGTTGCCAAACAATGACCCGCCAGTAGCAAAGTCGACAAAAGCTGGAGCAGTAAAATGTTGGGCGGAAAAAGCTTGAAAAACAGACCCATGTCCAAGAAGCGAAACGGCACGTGCGAATACGGAATTGACCCCGCGATTGTGTGGCGGTGCGTTCACTGGTCAACTGTGCAAAACATCAGGCTAAAATATTGAGCCGTGTTAATTTTATCTGATGTTTCAAGTTACACTGTTACTTTTTTCCGCTAGTATATATATATATATATATACTCTTCAAAAGAAGAAACGCAAAACCACATTGTCGTAACATTTGGAGAATTGATTTAATTATTGAATGGTGAGTCCGATAATTACCAAATGTTGCAGGATAGTTCACAATTCACTCTAGTCCATTGTGAGTAAGTGATAGGACACACCACCAAGGTCAAGGTCATCTGGAGTCAATACCGGGTGTGGCCTCCGCGTGTGTTGACAACTGCCTGGCACCGCCTGCCCATTGAAGCAACCAGAGTACGGATGACGTCCCGGGGGATGGTGGCCCACTCGGCCTGCAAGGCTGCTGCCCAGCTCGGGCAGGGTCTGGGGCTGTGGTTGTCGCTGTCGGAGGCGTCGGTCCAACTCGTCCCATAGATGCTCATTTGGGTTCAAATCCGGTGATATCGATGGCCAAGGAAGGACATTAATGTTGTTGTTCTGTAGGAAAGCCGTTGTGAGACGTGCTGTGTGAGGCCTGGCGTTGTCATGTTGGAACACTGCGTTGGCGTTTGGCCATAACTGGAACGATGTGTGGCCGGAGGATCTGGTCAATGTAGCCCTGTGCATTCAGGTTGCCCTGCACGTGGACCAGGTCAGTTCTGCCAGTGTGTGAGATGGCTGCCCACACCATGACACTACCCCCGCCGAATCTGTCCACTTCCTGCACGCAGTTTGCCGCATAACGTTCACCACGACGCCTATACACGCGACATCTTCATCATGACGTCGGAGCAGAAATCGGGACTCTTCACTGAACCACACCCGTCTCCATCGCAGTTTGAGGCCATTGTCGTTGATGAATCTGGCACCACTGCAGTCGGAGTCGACGGTGTTGTGGTGTTAAGATGACACCTCGAACTGGACGTCTGGGCACGAATTCCTACCTCACGTAGGCGGTTCCGTACGGTCTGGTCGGATATCCTGCGCAAACTGGTATTGCTGCGGCTGTGGAGGTGGCAGTAGTCAATCGTTTCCCGAAGGTGGCGTACCCGGATGTTGTAGCGGTCCTGCCCGGGGGTAGTGACCCGTCGTCGACCGGATCTAGGGAGGTCACGTGTTGATCCATGTTGCTGGTAACGGTCCCACAGTCTGGAGATGGTGCTTGGGGGACACATGGAATGCCCTGGCAACGGCCGTTTCTGGATTCGCCTGCGTCTAGTCGGCCGATGGCATTGTTTCTCTGCGGTTCAATGAGACGTGGCATGTCCTGGATTGTCAACTGTCGGCCAGATACAGAGGCCAGGCAAGCGAACACCCTGCACTTTTATAACTGTCGGTGTTCATGTTGCACGTGCAGACAACGCACGTGCAGTGGTGACATGGTTTGCACGTGGCTGCGTTTTTGCGAATATTCACATTTTGGAACTTTATTGTACAGTAGCTGCGTTTTATCGAATGTAACCGTGGGAATGTGTTTGGGACATGCAATGACCTTATATTCACAAAGCATGAACCGGTAGGAAACATAAAATCGGAGTTATAACCCATTTGTACCCTTTTGCGTTTCTTTTTTTGAAGAGTATATATATAATCCATTGAAGCGAATATTATTATTAAACATGATATCTAATTAAAATAAAAGCTCACAATACTATAATAATAATAATAATAATAATAATAATAATAATAATAGCTAAATCAACATTATTAAGTTGTCAAGATTGTTCAAACAAAACGTAAGAAAACAAAATTGGAAAATAACTCATGACAGTCATCGAAAAAAAAGAAGAAAAAAACCCCGCAACAATATAATAATAATTAAAAAGAAA